>NC_061108.1:964225-976725 GCF_015104395.2 Macrobrachium nipponense
CTCTCTCTCTCTCTCTCTCTCTCTCTCTCTCTCTCTCTCTCTCTCCCTTTTGTTTGTTTGTTTGTTTAATACTTATATTAAAGGTCAATCCAAATATAAGGAAATAAGTTGTGTGGGTTTGTGTGTGTGTGTGTGTACGTGCATACAAACAGCTAATCTCTTTGAAAATATGCAAAAGTTCTATGAATCTAACGAGGTCTCATTATAGGCCAATTAGCAATCTTTCTCAAAACACTTTGAACTCGGTTGCTTAACTTGTAACAAAGTTACTCGATCTAAAGCTTTACAGTGGTTTTCCGACTGAATACACGAATACATTCCACCTAGTTCTGCCCGATATACTGACAGTTATCCTTCACCTATTTTCCATTATTTCAGACTCACGTAGCCTTGATCTATTCTGAGCAGATAGTCCATTCTGGATTGTCAATTATGTTCTATTTTTGTAAATTTCCATTTTTCCTTTCTGCGACCCCATTTCCCCGCGACACCCTTCTGCTTCTTTGTTTAATGAGTGACATATATTATCATAATTCAATTTCTCTCTCTCTGTTGCTCTAAACGTCCATTTCGAGTTGTGGAGAGCATTGCTTTCAAGTAATCAGTCGATCCAAGATTAAATTTTCTCATTCAAAATCAGTTGATGTTCTATTTCCTGCATTGACTTTGGCATACTGAATTTAATGATGGCATTTTCCAGCATCCTTAAGAAGACTGACTTGGAATTCCTTCCTTCTCTCTCTCTCTCTCTCTCTCTCTCTCTCTCTCTCTCTCTCTCGCTCTCTGTTTCCACGGACAAACTCGAATCCTCATACATAGGCATATATTTGGCAGTGGGAACATGTATGCAAATGCATATCTTTTGGGTCTCTTTCGGATTTATGGCTCCATCTATCCAAGTCTGGTCTTTCATAACTTCTGATAGAGATAAGCTTTCTTTTGCGATCTCGCGAAAGGAGGGGGGTTGGGGGTGGGGGATGTTAATCTGGCCGGACTTTCTTTTACACCTTCCGATGTAGTTGATTTTCTCCTTTTTTTCAGAGGCTTATTGGAAATGTCGGGTTTTCAGTGTGAATTATTTGAGTCTCGGTAAAGTTTCTGAATCGTGCCAAAGAGACAGTGATGTATATTTTGGATTCCTCAGTGAACTGAGCAAATTCTTTAAAAGCTTGACTTCAATGGTATATATTATGACGATTGTTTAAGAGGACACGTGAAAACATTAAATTGAGTCTGCGTAAAGTTTCTGGGTCGTGACAAAGGAACAGTGTTGTGTATTTGAGTTCCTCAGTGAACTGAGAAAATACTTTAAAAGCTTGACTTTAATAATAGATATTATGACTATTGCTTAACGGGGTACATACAGTATATAAAACGACCTATCTTTCCACACATTGCGAGTTGCTTTGATGAATGAAGTAAAGTTTGAAAATGAGGCCGAAGCATAATCAACGGTTTGCCAGTCCACAGATATTCAGATCTTAATCTCTTCCAATCTCTACACCCCAACGGGATAGAGAAACTGACAGACAGATCAGTGATTATATTATAATAACCAGGCAGATAATTAGAAGGATGATCATGAAGGAAGACAGAAGACTTCAGAACCTTCGGTCGAACAAACAGTGGTAAATAATGATTAATTATATATAACTTTACCTTACAAGCAAAACGCACCACTCTCCCGAAGGGACGGTGAATAAAAGGATTCAGTAATGAGGCAACCCCGTTAATCCAGGCCCGTAAAAAAACAAATCTAGTTAATGGCAAAGAATGAAGCCATTCTCCAATTTCCCCCCCCCCCCAACCCCTTCTGGGGCTTTTTATTCGAGGAGACATTTCTGCCAACGAGAACGACCTGGATGTAAAAATGTCGGCCATTAAGGTAGACGTGAATGGTCGAAATATTACAGAAGGTTTTTGTGGGAAAAGGCGGCAAAGCCACAAGGTTGATAGAAATGGGAGCTCTTGATGGCTGAACGAAGCCATTAGGCTCTTCCGTTATGGCCCGAGAGGGATTGGACTTGTTTTAGGTTTGCCTTTAGACAAAGACGTATTAATGATAAAGACAGCAGAATAAGGAGAGTGGAACCAAGGAAGGATGGTTGAAATACTGAGGGACTAGTGTTCTATACGGCAGCATATACATACAGACTCCATATATATATATATATATATATATATATATATATATATATATATATATATATATATTATATATATATATATACATATATATATGTATATATATATAAGTATATATATATATAGATATATATATATATATATATATATATATATATATATATATATATATATATATATATCTATATATATATATATATATATACACATATATATATATATATATATATATATATATATATATATATATATATATATATATATATATATGAATAATTATCACATCGAACCGTGATCCATTTATATATCAATTCAAGCTACAAATGTCCTTTAATATCTAAATTCACTTTACCTCCCAAATGATATATTTTCATATATGTACCGAGGGGAATTTTTTAAGTTTGATAACAATTTTCGTCCCCCATGGGATCGAACCACCGTCCAGGTGGACGGGGACGAAATCAGGACAGTCAGTGACGCTATCCAATCAGCCAACAGCTGATTGGATAGCGTCACTGACTGTCCTGATTTCGTCCCCGTCCACCTGGACGGTGGTTCGATCCCATGGGGGACGAAATTGTTATCAACCTTAAAAATTCCCCTTCGGTACATATATGAAAATATATCATTTGGGAGGTAAAGTGAATTTAGATATTAAAGGACATTTGTAGCTTGAATTGATATATATATATATATATATATATATATATATATATATATATATATATATATATATATATAGAGAGAGAGAGAGAGAGAGAGAGAGAGAGAGAGAGAGAGAGTCTCTTTTTTTGCTTTATGTGCTTTTTATGCTTTTATTTTTCGCTGTCTGGACTTGTAAATTTTAATTGCACTGTCAATTCCTTTTATGCTCATAATGTATTTTATTTTGTCTTTTACTTTTCACAGACTGGTGATGCACTGAGTCATGATGGTTTTGGAATTCCTCCTCCTCCTCCTCCTCCTCCTCCTTCTTCGTTATCACATTCCTTCCTGCCTCCCCTTTTCATCAACAATGACTCCCGTCTCTCTCTCCTACCTACCGTTATGATGACGAAGTGTAAAGAATAATTGTGGTTCCTGGATCGGTTTTGAAAAAATTGCCTCTCATTCATTTCAAAATTCTTCCCGTTTTGCACTGAATCTGATCAGCATAACTTTGAGATGAGTTCGCGTTTGACAAAAGGAAACTATTTGCGTCGGAGAGTTCTTGTACGAGATGGTAATTACGCACAACCCATTACAACATAAAGCAACTTACAATCTAGTTTTCTTCACACTTTATGAGAATTCTACACAACCATTTCGTGAAAATATTCACGGATTTCGTGGTAGCGATACGAAAAATTTGATTCAGCTCGGTGTTAAAACAAAAAATTGTCATGAACTGACTTTGGTCCAATATATAGACAACTAGAAGATTCCTTGCACTAAGGTATAACACGCAAGAAGTTCAATATACTCTTTTTTGCGATGGTGTGTGTACTCTCTCAACAATTTCTGCCTGGGAAACCAAATACCTAGGGATATGTGCCTTGAACATAGTGTAGTACATTCGAATGAGAGTGTCTAATCTGTACCTAGCATTGAGTGCTTTTGTGTACAGACACGGACACACACATCACACACACACACGCGATATATATATATATATATATATATATATATATATATATATATATATATATATATATTATATATATGTGTGTGTGTGTGTGTGTGTGTGTGTATATATATATATTATATATATATATATACATATATATATATATATATATATATATATATATATATATATATATATATATATATATATATATATATATATATATATATATTTATAAACCGAGTTTCCAGTTTCATTCAAAATCAATGCAAAATAGCGGCGAAAAAATAGGCTACATTATGATAGTCAATGGTGAGTACAGTATAAAATATAAACAAAGAATTAGCGTCGTATATAGCTAACCCCGGAGCCTTATTGACATTTTTCGGAGAAATTTTGGAATTTTAGAAGTTCAAACAAAAATGCAATGCACCTCTCCCTGTATTTTATTAATGTTTGTTAACTTGTTAATTTTAATCTTGTTTAAATAGTTATTGCTTCTTTCTGCGTTTCCCCCTCATCTTTTGTTACTTTTTAATGAACACCATATTCTTCGGAAGCCGGGAAGTCTTGTTCCCTATGAATAGTTTATCTTCTTCCTTTTCTTCTTTTTTTTCTTCTTGTAATAATAATAATAATAATAATAATAATAATAATAATAATAATAATAAATAGTAATAATAATAAGGAAAAATGAAAATAATAATAATAACAAAATAATAACGACTTGCTTACAGATAAGGACAATTGAAAGCTGTCCTGTGATATATGTAACACTGCACCTAGTGAATTTTTAAAACTCACTTTGATTATTCAGCCAGAAACTGAACTTTTCATTTAAACAAAAGACCCACCGTGGTCTTTTCAGTGGAATAATAAAATGGATAGCAGCCGGTTTGATGCAGTCTTTTGACAGAAACCAACGATAATATCTTTACAGGAAAAAAAAAAAATTAAATAGATGGATGTGGTCATAATTTGTGTTTCTGCCATTCTGAAACATCAGCCGTGGGTTAGATTCATCGGATAAAGAACAGCTTTTATTAGATTGTTTTCCTAAGTCATTATTTAACATCCTTTAATAAAAAAAAATTGCTATCAATCATCAACAGTGTCCTGTGTTCTCATTTACTCGAATGAATGAAATTCCCCAAAAATATTGGCATATGACTTTCTCTACTTCTCTTTACCTCCTCTTACTTCTTCCTAATGAACACATTCTTTGAAAAATAATGATAATAATAATCATCATCATCATCATCATCATCAACATCATCATCATCATCATAATGGCACCAGTGGTGGGCTTGTCCCATATGAACAGGTGTCATCTTCAGAATAATAATAATAATAATAATAATAATAATGATAATAATAATAATAATAATAATAATAATAATAATAATAATAATAATAATAATAATAATAATAATAATAATAATAATAATAATAATAATAATGGCTGTTTCTACGGCATTCACTTTATATAGAGTCTTCTCTATTCTTCTTAATATCTTCATTTCATCGGCGTGTATCAAGTTTCTAAAGAAATGGTTCTTATTATTTGAGTTTTATTACGAATGAATTGACGTGCATGTCAATCCATTCACTCTTTTAAAATAAATTGCTAAAGAGCGTTAGGAACGTCATAGGTAATAGAACTGAAATAACAATAAAACTTTTTGTGTTCTTTTGTAAATCTGATAGACAAGTTACACGCTAATGAAAAGATATTAAGAAGAATAGAGACGACTGTGTGTAAATTGAAAGCCGCAAAAACAGCCATTATAGACATTGCTACTGCCTTCAGAGAAAGCCTCGATGATAATAATAATAATAATAATAATATAATATAATAATAATAGGAAATAAATCCAAATAAATACAAAACTTTGTATTTTAAATTACAAAAACAGAAATACTATTGTGGATTTACTTCCATTTTATTGACTCATGTGCTTATCAGTTTTCTTTAAATAATAATAATAATAATAATAATAATAATAATAATAATAATAATAATAATAATAATAATAATAATAATAATAATAATAATATTAATAATAATAATATTTTGGTTGAAAATAATAGCAGTTTTCAACGAATTAATCTTACACAGGGTCATTTCAATACTTCTGGTAATTCGCTTGTCTGACTCAGCTTAATTAGGATGTTTGTAAAAAATATTTTATAAAAAATATTTTATTATATTTTTTTGATAAAATATTTTTGACAAATACCCTAATTAAGACAATTATGAATATTGGAATTCTGCTCAACAACCTAGCTGAGTCAGAAAGACGAAAAATTTAATCAGAAAAAGAACTAAAAAGACCCTGTATAAGATTAATTCGTTAAAAACTGCCATTATTTTCAACAAAACGTATCAAGAAGAAGGTCTGCTCCCTGCAAAAAATAATAGTACTCAGTTTCTAGAGCTAGAACTTTATAAAGGATGAAAACAGCATGCAATAATAACCAACTAGACAAAAAAAATTTACGTACGAGGAACAAAGAATCTTTATTTGATACTAACCAGGAGGATGTACTAAACTCTTACCAGGAAAATTATGTGTCTTTTAAGAAAGTGAAGTAGGTGCATTAAACTTAGTTCGCCAACTCGGTTAACTTGAATGAAACTTGGCGCATTGCTTTTTACGATGAATTATTAACTCTGGATTCCTAATTGCATTCCCGGTAGCAGCGTTGCTCTGCGAGGTGAGTTTTATTCATGTCATTAAAATTCGCCGGCGTGTAGACGAAACAGAACTCATTTGACTTCTTTGAAGTTCTGACGAAAAAAATATAAGTATCTTTTCTTTGAGTTTTGTCTTTGTCATGTCATCGGGAAATATATTGAACGATTCCCCATAGGTAAAAATAATAATCGAGTCACTTGGAAATATCCTGAGGTATGAATGATGGATCCATTTCTTTATATTTAAATCCAGTGTGTGACACACGTATGATGTCCTATGAATGACGCAATTCTTTAATTAATCAAGGAAAACACATGACCATATCAGGGTCAGACATAATTTGCAAAGGGCAAAATGACTATCTAAAAACTGACGTTTGTAGTCGCTGATTTTTTTTAAAAACATTTTCTTTTCTATCCTTGTTGCAATAAGATATTTTAAAAATATTTCCACTACTGATAGAGTCTTTTATAATTTTTCTCTGATTTTATTCAACAGGTTGTATCTAGTTACTGATTTTTTCTTTTGAAACATTTTATATTTTCTTTTATATCATGGTCACAATAAAGAATATTTATCACAATCATAATGACAGACTCTTTTATCAATATTTATCTTTCATTTAATAAAAGTTTTTTTTTTTGTATATAATCACTGAGTTTTTTTTTTTTTTTTTTTTCGTTTGAAGCTTCTTATATTTGCTTCTATATCCTGGTCATAATAAGGAATCTTTACTACAATCATATTGACAGAGTCTTTTATGAATTTTCACCACATCAAAACAGGGAGAACTGAAGAGACATATTGAACCAAAAAAATAAATAAATAAAACCAGTTTAGCCCCGAGCGCTGCCCCAATGTCAATAGAAGGAAATACGCAATGCCTTACGACAATGTTTAAAAAAAAGAAAAAAAGAAAAAAAGAAGTAGGAAGTTCCTCAAGACTTCGCAAAGACTTTTGTGTTCCTCTTATTTTTCAAAAGTTGGTGATGTTCTTTGTCCTTCACTCGTCACGTCTAATCAAATATTCAATTAATTAGTCGAAATAAAAACAGAAAAACACACGGAGGAGCTTCAGCACATTCCCTGGGAAATGAGAGTACAACTTCCATGCCTTACTTTCTTACTCCTTCCAGGAACGAGTGGAAGAGAAAAAAGAGTATGGTTCATTTGCAGGGTTTAATTAAATCTGGATTTTTAGTTTATCCCGACGAGGGAACAAGTTTCTGAATAGGAGGAAAATGATTCATTCGGTGACAGAAAATCAAAAGCACAAATCATAGGGACTTATTTTCTTCCTCTGGTTTTGTCCATAACTAATCCTGTCGAGCTTTCTTTTACTTCCAAATCATCGCGTCCATTTTCCCACCCTTGGTTTTATCAGCACTTTTATCTTCTCTTTTATATCTATATTTTTTTCATCGTCCAGGTATCCCTTGCATGATTAATTATTCCAGACTTTCCTTCTATTGATTCCAAACGTTTTCTTCTATATTCTTTTCTTTTCTTAACACCGGAGTTATGTATGAGTACAAACATATTTAAAAACAAAACCATACAGAGAGCTTTTGGGAATCTGTTAAGATTACCCCTTTTCAATCTGAGACTGAGAATTGAAAAGATTAAATATATCTTAGTTTAACCAGGCCACTGAGCTGATTAACAGCTCTCCTAAGGCTGGCCGTGGCTTATTTTGGGATCCGAACCACATTATATCAAGAAATAAATTCCTTATCACCAGAAATACATTCCTCTGATTGCGCATTGACAGAGCGGGGAACAGATTCCCAGTCTCCCTGTGTATATATATATATATATATATTGGGTAAATATTTTGTACCTATACGTAACTGTGGAATTTTATCTCAATTTTATCCTGACATTATTTGATGGATCCTGAAACTTATCCAAGCGTGAAGAAGACTAAATATTGAGCTGTGATATCTCCAAACACTGGCCCTCAGAAAAGCACCTTGAAATAGAGGTCCTCCTTCGATATACACACAAATAAGACAAAACTGACACGAGACACTAAGTAGTACAGTACTATACAGCTCTCGAATCACTTTTGCTAGGCAAGTAGCCCCCTCCGGGTTTACCACCAACCAGTCCACCCAGCTGTAAAAAGTTATTGATGATAAATAATAAAAATAATTCAAAACATTAGTTTATTAAAATCTCCCCCTTTCAAGTGTCTCTTTAAACCAGACAAGTAACCACATGCAGTACTTAATATGATGAATTACCAGTTATAGGATTATCTCCACTTGGTGAACATTTGTTCAATTTTTTTAAATGACTAGATTCCTGTCATTGTCAATTCAAATGGTTTTTTTTTTTTTGGTATGACTTTCTTGTTTAACCTTAACCAGAACCTTTTACTTATTTTTTGTTTTATTTAGGCCTGCTTTTTACAGTACAATAATACCTGATACACCTCCCTTTACTGATAATGAAATAAGGTCCTATACAAAAAGCAATTAGATCTCAAACAGGAAACGTAAATAAATATATAAATAAACAAATATAGAAAAGAAATAAATCAATTAAAAGAATAGGTAGGTGAAGTATTTATTTCTTAATTAATTCATAAGAATTCAGTAAATAGGAAGAAAAAAGATGAAAAAATATAATTCAATGATGAATGAATAAATAAATGAATAAATAAATAAATAAATAAATAAAGATAGAAATAAATAAACAAATAAATGAAAATATAAATAAATAAACAAAGATTGAATAAAGAGATGAAAAGATGAATAAAAAGATAAGTCAGTAAAACCGATTCATTCATTCATTCATACATAACCTAGATGTTGTGACGCCTGTCTTAGTAACAATGAATGAACGAATGAACCATTCATTCGCTGAGAGCCTGGAAATATTTCCCGGAACACAACCAAGAATGGTTTCTTTCCTGGGCCTAAGACGAACCAAGTCTTCCAGAAAATCCTGGAAATTCCAGGACGCATCAATTCTTGCTGTATCGAATCCTGGATTCAGATCCAGGGAGTAAACACATTTAGTGATGATGTATACGGACATATAATATCAGATTATGGTAATCGTCGTGAAAGGATTCGGTTTGCAGTCTCTCTCTCTCTCTCTCTCTCTCTCTCTCGCTCTCTCGCTCTCTCATCAATCTTTCTCAATCTCTCTCTCTCTCTCTCGCACTCTTTTCTTCTCTTTTTCCTCCAATTATGTTGCAATTTTAAAAGTTTCTTTAAAACAATGTACCTATTCAATATTGAAGACCTCTCCCACTCTCTCTCTCTCTCTCTCTCTTACTCTTTTTCTTCTGTTTTTTCCTCCATAATTATGTGTATAGTTCTTATAAAACAATGCACCTATTCTATATTAAAGACCTCTCTCTCTCTTCGCCTCTCTCCTCTTCGTTCATCCCCTCTCTCTCAATCTCTCTCTCTCTCTCTCTCAATTGTACGTACCTCTATTTCTCCTCGGCTTCTTCCTCGACAATTATGTGTAACATTCAAATATTAAAACGTCTCTCTCTCTCTCTATCTCAAAGTCAATATCTTCTCTCTTCTGCCTCTCTCTTCGTCCCTTCTAATCGTCTCTGGATACAAACCTCTTTTTTTTTTTATTTTTTTTTTTGATTCTTGGATTCCTCCAGTGAATTAATTGTATCGTTCTTCTAAAACAATGTAACTATTCGACATTCAAGACTCTCTCTCTCTCTCTCTCGCTCGCTCTCTCTCTCTCTCTCTGTCTCTCTCTCTCTCTCTCTCTGACACACAACTCTTTTTCATCAGCTTCTTCCTCATTGACAATTCTTTGTACCTTTTCTTCTAAGGCAACGTTACTGTCCGATATCGACTATCTCTTAATAACGTCAGTTTTGAAAATAACGCAATCGCGATTTCATTCTTCACCATCGTACCTTTATCTACTTTTTCTTTCTGTTTTCTTTATGTGTCAGTTTAAATATAACTTCAGTCCTGATATATTTCCAAAGGAGGACTGACGATCTTAAAAGACTGACAGGCGGCATGTCTCCAATTTATAACTTTTGTCAAACTGTAATCAAAACACGTTACACGAGACGAGTCCAAGTTTAAAATCTGGAGTTTCCTGACGTTGACCTACTTATTCATAATTTTTGAAAACTCTCTTCTCAGGGTATTGCAACACGAAACACTCGGGGTGAAGGGGATCTTCTCTCCTTTTTTAAAATTTTTTATTCAGACGGGCCAAAAAATATCGAGCGAGGAAAAATAATAATTAGGTCGCTTGAAGAACCTTTTGATGTTTATGCTTTAAACCTTGTTTGGATCTAAACTTAATTTTTCGAGGACCTTTCTCAAACTTTGCAAAGATGTAGATTTGAATTTTCTAGGGTCCTTTTCAAATTTTGTAGGGATCTAGATTTAATTTTTTTAGGGTTTTTTCAAACTTTGTAAGGATCTAGATTTAATTTTTCGAGGACCTTTATCAAACTTTGTATGGTACTAGATTTAATTTTTCTAGGTCCTTTTTAAGTCTTCGTAAAAATCGTGCGATTATAGAAAAGTATTGAAGTCTCTTCCAGTTTATAAAGTACCTTATCTTACGATGATCAAGATAAATCAAGGACGCCACTGAACGTAGAGTCCCTGTTTACGAACGTACCTGTCATGAAACCATTGACATCATCCTTGAGCGTGTCTACAGGAGTCAGTCGACGGCGCCCTCAACATACCCGAAGCCTCGCTCGGTACACTGCTGGAGATCTGCATAAAGAAGGCCACCCCTTTCCTACACACCCACCAAGTGGACCAGATGTAACGCTAGAAGGACAGCGTAGTCGACCTGGCTCCCCACTGGGGGTAATCTCTCGGTAACCAGTGGAGGAACGAGTCAATTCGCCAAGGAGTGTAGGAACTCCGCAGTTATGGACGTTATATCGACTACATCTTTGTTCAAGTCGATGTGGCATGGAAAAGAGCTAGAAAAAAAATTTATTCAACTAATGACAAACTTGAATTTAGTAAGCATAACATTCTAAAATTATCTTATGATGAAAAGTTTTTAGATATTCCTAGAATTTTAAAGCTTTTTAACATAAATGTTGTTTTCAGTAATATTAATGTCAAGAGTTTAGTAATCAAAAATTCTCCTAAAGATCTTCCAGGCTGCATATATGAAATTCCTTGCAAAAAGTGTGACGAAGTCTATTACGGACAGACCGGCAAATCTCTTTCACAACGTCTCAAACAGCACCAATATTCTGTGAGAACTGGGCAAATATTGAATGCATTATTCGTACATATGAGAGAGAGATCATCCTATTAACTGAGTCAGCAAGAGCCTTAATCCCATGTAATGACACAGTTAAAAACCAAAGGAATAATCATTTTTGAATTTTTCTTTGTTTCAATTTTTCAAGTTCAACATTTTTAATAAGAAATGTAAAACGAATTTAAAATCCATTTTGAATTCTTTTTTCATCAAAGTCAACCTAATCTAAATTGTTCGAAAATTAAGTCTTTGTTTAAATTACTGAGCTTTCATAATGAAAAAAAAGTTGTTGATAAATATAAGCAACAAAATTAATATATTCAGGTTTTTACATGTTTTGGACTGTAAAGATACTTTGTAATTTCGGTTAGGGTCAAATCTGTTTAGGTTTGTGACCGTGTGATATCCGATATCCGGAATTATCTCTTTTAAAAATTTTTTTTACTCCCTTTTCACCCCCTTTTGACAATTAACCATCAGGTATTTCTTGATCTTGTTTGTGTACCTGAGGCCTTTCTCTCAATTGTATTTCATTAGCTCCTTGACAATGTCTTAGTAAAGACGAAAGCGCTTGGATTTCTGACTATCATTTTCCTGTGGTATTCGGTTATTTAATGAAGTAACGTGCATCTACTGAGATTTTTTAAATACACACACACACATACACACCACACACACACACAAAACACACACACATATATATATATATATATATATACATATATATATATATATATATATATATATATATATATAATATTTGTTATATGTTTTTATGGGCCCCTTTTATTAGATGGAATTCTGTTGTAACA
>NC_061108.1:986725-996725 GCF_015104395.2 Macrobrachium nipponense
AGAGTTTCGTCTGCGTTGTGTGCGCAGCTTCGTCTGTGCTCTCCTGAAGGGCAGCTTCGTCTGTGTTGTGTGTACAGCTTCGGCTGGGTAAATTTCTTCAGGAGGTATTCATAGTGGGTCCTCAGGTGTTATCTCTGCAAGTTGCCACGCTTTCCTGGGTGTTGAGTGTCCTGTAGCATTTAATGCATAAGCTTTAGTGCCTTAGGTTTTCCCCAGTGTTTTGATATTAATGCTTAAGGTTATTATGAAATTGAAACTGTGTATTTATGGCATAATTTGTTAACCCTGCTTTTGATTTTTATGGTCCATTATTAATTTGTTTCTATAGTTGTAACCGAATGTTTTCTTGTTAACTATTTGCTAACTGCTCGTATTATGGCATTTTACAGATCCTTTTATGTAAATTTCTTTTTTACCCTGCTTGCATGGAATGTTTTGATGTACTGACTCATTCATTTTGTTAAAGATTGTTATACTGATTGTTCGATATTTGCCTTTTTGATATTTGCTTTTCTGATAATTTTCAGATTAAATGTGGTTAATTTTTGCTTAATGGTTTTTGCTTTGCCACTGATGCCTTTCTGTAAATATTGAATTCAAACAATTGTACATTTTATATATAATAAATTAGTCTTAAGGTCTCTGTTTCGTATTACTTGGTTTCGTCCTCCTTTGACTGCCTCAATTGCTGCCAGATTTTCAGTCCTGATACATTTTTCATTTATTTTTCATTTTATTTATTTTCTAAAGAACCTGATTAACCCAACAGTGGTTCATAACAATATATATATATATATATATATATCATATATATATATATATATATATATATATATATAATAGATTTTTTTTTTTTTTTTTCTGTTATATGTGCTTTTTATGCTTTTACTTTTTACTGTCTGAACTTCTAAATTTGAATTGCACTGTCAATTCCTTTTATGCTCATAATGTATTTTTATTTTGTCTTTTACTTTTCCCAGACTGGTAATGCACTGAGTCATGAGTGTGCGAAACGTTTTTTGTTAATAAACTTTGCTTTTTATCATTTGTATCATGGAATCTCATGAAGGCTATATATCTTGGTGACTGGAATTTACACACACACACACACACATATATATAATATAATATATATAGTATATATATATATATATATATATAATATATATGTATATACTATATATACATATATATACATATATATGTATATATACGTGAGTGTATACATTCTTATACACACACATACACATACATACACACACACACACACACACAACACACACACACACATATATATATAATATATATATATATTATATATATATATATATACATATAAAGCCGTTTTACTCTGGCTATTCCACTATATCCATCCTGACTGCTCATGTCCACCCTCAGATCTAAAAAAAACTACAGAGGCTAGTGGGCTGCAAATTGGTAATGTGATCATCCACCCTCCAATCATCAAACATACCAAATTGCAACCCTCTAGTTTTCGGTAGTTTTCATTTGATCTAAAATTAAAATTGGCCATGGTTCGTGCATCTGGCAGCGCTTTCCAGAGCCATGGGACGCAACATCCTCACTCTACCGCATCTGATGAGCTACTGGAGAGCTGCCGGTCGTAGTTGATGGTGTTTACAGCATTATGCGTTGTACAGAAACTTCAGTGCATTTTTTACTTGTTATATTTTTGAGAGACTTTTATTCTTCCTTCAGATTTTTCTGATATTCCGTAATTGGTTCTTTCCCCCAACCCTTCTATTTCAAGCGTCTGAAAATTTCCTGTTGGTTATATTTCCACGCTTCCAATTATACACTCGTTGGACGGTCAACTAAATTTCCCTTCAGAATGGTTTTGGAATTCCTCTTCCTCCTCCTCTCCCTCTTCCTCCTTCTCCTCCTCCTTCCTCCTCCTCCTCCTCCTCCTCCTCCTCCTCCTCTCCTCCTCCTCCTTCGTTATCACATTCCTTCCTGCCTCCCCTTTTTATCAACAATGACTCCCGTCTCTCTCTCCACCTATCGTTATGATGACGAAGTGTAAAGTATAATTGTGGTTCCTGGATCTGTTTTGAAAAAATTGCCTCTCATTCATTTCAAAATTCTTCCCGTTTTGCACTGAATCTGATTAGCATAAATTTGAGATGAGTTCGCGTATGACAAAAGGAAAGTATTTGCGTCGGAAAATTCTTGTACGAGATATTACGCACAACCCATTACAACATAAAGCAACTTACAATCTAGTTTTCTTCACACGTTATGACAATTCTACACACAACCATTTCGCGAAAATATTCACGGGTTTCGTGGTAGCGATAAGAACAATTTTATTCAGCCTGATGTTAAAAGAAGTCATCGACTGACTTTGGTTCAATATATTGATAACTATAAGATTTCTTGCACTAAGGTATAACACGCGAGAAGTTCAAGATACCCTTTTTTGCGATGGTGTGTGTACTCTCTCAACAATTTCTGCCTGGGGAACCAAATACCTACCTAGGGATATGTGCCATGAACATAGTGTAGTACATTCGAATGAGAGTGTCTAATCTGTGCCTAGCATTGAGTGCTTTTGTGTACACACACACACACACACACACACACATATATATATATATATAAACAGAGTTTCCAGTTTCATTTAAAATTAATGCAAAATAGCGGCGAAAAAATAGACTACATTATAATAGTGAATAGTGAGTACAGTATAAAATATAAACAAAGAATTAGCGATGTATATAACCCCGGAGGTTTATTGACATTTTTGAGCGAAATATTGGAACTTCAGAACCTTTATACATTTCTCCCTGTAATTTATTAATTTAGTTATATTTTAATCAAATTATTTCTTACTATGTTAACTATTTTTTTTCTTGTTTAAATAGTAATTGCTTCCTTCTGTGTTTCCCCCTTAACTTTTGTTACTTTTTAATGAACACCATATTCTTCGGAAGCCGTGAAGTCTTGTTCCCTTTGAATAGAGTTTATCTTCTTCCTTTTCTTCTTCTTCTTTTTCTTCTTCTTCTTCTTCTTTAATAATAATAATAATAATAATAATAATAATAATAATAATAATAATAATAATAATAATAATAATAATAATAATAATAATAATATTAATATTTAGGTTGAAAATAATAGCAGTTTTCAACGAATTAATCTTACACAGGGTCATTTCAATTCTTCTGATAATTCTCGTTTCTGACTCAGCTTAATTAGGATGTTTGTAAAAAAAATTTTATAAAAAATATCTTATATGCTTTTTATAAAATATTTTTTGACAAATACCCAAATTAAGACAATTATGAATATTGGAATTCTGCTCAACAACCTAGCCGAGTCAGAAAGACGAATTATCAGAAGAACTAAAAAGACCCTGTATAAGATTAATTCGTTAAAAAACTGCCATTATTTTCAACAAAACGTATCAAAGAAGGTCTGTTCACTGCAAATAATAGTACTCAGTTTTTAGAGCTAGAACTTTATATAGGATGAAAACAGCATGCAATAATAACCAACTAGACAAAAAAAATTTACGTACGAGGAACAAAGAATCTTTATTTGATACTAAATCATTGTGTGTGTGTGTGTGTGTGTGACGCACATATGACGTCATATGAAAGACGTTATTCTTTAATTAATTAAGGAAAACACATGATGGCCATAGGGTCAGACATAATTTCCCAAATGCAAATTGACGTTATCTAAATGCTGATATTTATAGTCACTGATTTCATTTTTTAGAGACGTATTTTCTTTTTTATCCGTGTCACAAAATGATAATATTTTCTAAAATATCTCGACCACTGATTGAGTCTTTCATAATTCTTCTCTCATTTTTCTTTTGAGACATTTTATATTTTCTTTTATATCATGGTCACTATAAAGAATATTTATCACAATCATAATGACAGAGTCATTAATCAATATTCATCTTTCATTTAACAGTTTGTATATAATCACTGATTTTTTTCCCTTTAAACTTCTTATATTTTCTTTTATATCCTGGTCACAATAAGCCATGTTTATCACAATCATATTGAAAGCTTTTATCAATTTTCATCTTTTATTTAACAGTTTATATATAATCGCTGATTTTTTCTTTTGAAAATTCTTATATTTTCTTTTATATTTATCACAATCATAATGACAGAGTCTTTTATCTATTTTCCCAGCATCAAAACAGGGAGAACTGAAGAGACATATTGAACCAAAAAAATAAATAAATAAAACCACTATTTAGCCCCGAGCCCCAGTGTCAATAGAAGGAAATACGCAACAGCTTACGACTCTGTAAAAAAAAAAGAAGAAGAAAAAAGCTCCTCAAGACTTCGCGAAGACTTTTGTGTTCCTCTTATCTTTCAAAAGTTGGTGGTGTTCTTTGTCGTTCACTCGTCACGTCTAATAAAATATTCAATTAATTAGTCGAAACAAAAACACAAAAACACACGGAGGAGCTTCAGCACATTCCCTGGGAAATGAGAGTACGACTTTCATGCCTTGCTTTCTTACTCCTTCCAGGAACGAGTGAAAGAGAAAAAAAGAGTATGGTTCATTTGCAGGGTTTAATTAAATCTGGATTTTTAGTTTATCCCGACGAGGGAACAAGTTTCTGAATAGGAGGAAAATGATTCATTCGGTGACAGAAAATCAAAAGCACAAATCATAGGGACTTATTTTCTTCCTCTCGTTATATGCATAACTAATCTTGCCGAACTTTCTTTTACTTCCAAATCATCGCGTCTATTTTCCCACCCTTGGTTTATATCAGCACTTTTATCTTCTCTTTTATATCTATATTTTTTATCATCCAGATATCCCTTGCATGATTGATTATTCCAGACTTTCCTTCAATTGATTCCAAACGTTCTCTTCTATATTCTTTTCTTTTCTTAACACTTTTTCTTACCCTCCCATAGGAGAGAAAAACAATCCGGAGTTATGTATGAGTACAAACATATTTAAAAACAAAACCATACAGAGAGCTTTTGGGAATCTGTTAAGATTACCCCTTTTCAATCTGAGACTGAGAATTGAAAAGATTAAATATATCTTAGTTTAACCAGACCACTGAGCTGATTAACAGCTCTCCTAGGGCTGACCCGAAGGATTAGAGATTTTTACGTAGCTGGGAACCAATTGGGTACTTAGCAACTGGACCTACAGCTTATTGTGGGAGCCGAACCACAACATTATATCGAGAAATAAATTTCTTATTACCAGAAATACATTCCTCTGATTGCGCATGACAGAGCTGGGATCAGATTCCAGGAGTCTCTCTGTGTAGATTTATTTTTAAATATATTTGTTCCTATACATAACAGTGGATTTTTATCTCAATTTTATCATGCCATTATTTGATGGATCCTAAAACTTATCCAAGCGTGAAGAAGACTAAATATTGAGCTGTGATATTTCCAAACACTGACCCTCAGAAAAGCACCTTGAAATCGAGGTCCTCCTTCGATATACACACAATTGAGACAAAACTGACAAGAGACACTAAGTAGTACAGTATTATACAGCTCTCGAGTCACTTTTGCTGGGCAAGTAGCCCTTTACAAGTTTACCACCCAATAGTCGACCCAGCTGTAAAAAGTCATTGATGATAAATAATAAAAATAATTTAAAATATTAGTTTATTAAAATCTCCCCCTTTCAAGTGTCTTTTAAACCAGACAAGTAACCACATTCTGTACTTAATATGATGAAGTACCTCTTACAGGATTATCTCCATTTGGTGAATATTTGTTCAATTTTCTTTAAATGACTAGATTCCTGTCATTGTCAATAGAAATGGTTTATTGTATTTTTCGAGGTATGGCTTCTTTCTTTAACCTTAATCTGAACCTTTTGCCTCTTTTATTTTGTTTTATTTAGTCCTGCTTTTTACAGTACAATAATACCTGATACACCTCCCTTTACTGATAATTAAATAAGGTCCTATACAAAAAGCAATTAGATCTCAAACAGAAAACGTAAATAAGTATAGAAATAAACAAATATAGAAATGAAATAAATCAATAAAAAATTAGGTAGGTGAATTATTTATTTCTTAATTAATTCATAAAAATTCAGTAAATAGGAAGAAAAAAGATGAAAAAATATAATTCAGTGATGAATGAATAAATAAATTGAATAAATAAATAAATAAATAAATAAATAAATAAATAAATAAATAAATAAATAAATAAATAAATAAATAAATAAAAATAGAAATAAATAAACAAATAAATGAAAACATAAATAAATAAAGATTAAATGAAGAGATGAAAAGATGAATATATAGATAAAGAGATAGGTCAGTAAAACTGATTCATTCATTCAATCATACATAACCTAGATGTTGTGACGCCAGTCTCAGTAACCATGCATGAACCAATCAATCATTCATTCGCTGAGAGCCTGGAAGTATTTGCCGGAACACAACCAAGAATGAGTCTTTCCTGGGCCTAAGACGAGCCAAGTCTTCTAGAAAATCCTGGAAATTCCAGGACGCATCAATTCTTGCTGTATCGAATCCTGGATTCAGATCCAAGGAGTAAACACATTTAGTGATGATGTATACGGACATATAATAACCAGATTATGGTAATCAAGTGCAAGGATTCGGTTTGCAGTCTCTCTCTCTCTCTCTCTCTCTCTCTCTCTCTCTCTCTCTCTCTCTGACACACACCTCTGTTTCATCTGCTTCTTCCTCATTGACAATTCTTTGTACCGTTTCTTCTAAGGCAGCGTTACTGTCCGATATCGACTATCTCTTAATAACGTCAGCTTTGAAAATAACGCAATCCCAATTCATTCTTCACCATTGTACCTTTGTCTATTTTTTCTGTTTTCTTTATGTGTCAGTCTAAATATCAACTTCAGTCCTGATATATTTCCAAAGGAGGACTAACGATCTTAAAAGATTGACAGGCGGCATGTCTCAATTTATAACCTTTGTCAAACTGTAATCAAAACACGTTACACGAGACGAGTTTAAGTTTAAAATCTGGAGTTTCCTGACGTTGGCCTACTTATTCATAATTTTTGAAAATTCCCTTCTCAGGGGTATTGCAACACGAAACACTCGGGTGAAGGTGATTTCCCCTTTTTTTTTTTTTTTATTCAGACGGGCCAAAAAATATCGAGCGAGGAAAAATAATAATTAGGTCGCTTGAAGAACCTTTTGATGTTTTTGCTTTTAACCTTGTTTGGATCTAAACTTAATTTTTCGAGGGTCTTTTCAGAAATTGTAGGCACCTAGATTTAATTTTCCTAGGGTCCTTTTCAAACTTTGCAAGGATCTAGATTTAAATTTTCTAGGGCTTTTTCAGACTTTGCAAGGATCTAGATTTAATTTTTCTATGTCCTTTTTAAGTCTTCGTAAAATTCGTGCGATTATAGAAAAGTATTAAAGTCTCTTTTCAGTTTATAAAGCAAACACCTTATCCTTATCTTACGATGATCAAGATAAATCAAGAATGATTCCACAAGCAACAGTAGATTATGAGGTCACTTGACTGAGGAATCATTGAGAATCAGATGACGGAATAATGTTAGAATTAATGCAGAGGAGATCATGATGAAAGGGAGATGGAGATGACTGAATCGTTATTGAATGAGAACTAAGAAAAGGGAGGACTGAGATGAGTGGAGATCAGTGGAAGATAAAGTGCAGGAATAGATAAGACGATGGATTTTTCAACTTTTCCGATAAACAGAGAAAGACATTAACGGGGCACGAAGGGGGGTTGGGGGGAGAGGGGGCGATTGAATAGGAGCAGAAGACTCTCTATACGAAATAGCATACTCAGAACTAGATCCAGCAGATGTGAAATTACAGAAACTTTGGCTATATATGAAAAGAAGATAGAGAGATTGTTTCAGTGCAAAGGCTGACTTTGAAAAAAATGAAATATAATATAAAGAAAAATAAAATTCACCGTAGCTCTTCGTACCAAAACGAATTTTAAGTCTACGTAACACTAATTTTGTCATTCGTTATCTGTCTAGAAATGTAAATCAAAGCATCTAGAAATTCATGCTAAGTAATATTCATAAGAAGGAAATCTAATGAGACTTTCCTCTTTTGATACAAAGAAATTTCTTTTGAAAAGTCGAATCAAAAAAAAAAAAAAAAAAATTATCCAAGACTTCTGTGTCTATGTTTAATAAAAACCTCACGTTTGGCAATTCGTTATCCGCCTAGAAATGTAATCTGAGCATCTAAATATTCATGCTAGGTAATAATTCAAAAGCAAGATCCTCTTATGAAAACTTTTCCTCTTAAGAGTCGAATCATTCTCAGGAAGTCTTCAAATACTTCAGAATCTTTTGAAGGGAAGGCGAGAACCTACACAATGTTTACATAAGGAGGGTTGTCATCACACACACACACACACACACACACAAGCACACCCACCCATAAACTTACGGCGTCCCCCTCCCCAACCCCACCGCCCACCCAAATATTCTTCCAGCAAAGATTTCTTCTCTTTTTTTTTCTTTTTTTGCACGCAGTGAAGAATTCGATGACTCCCATAAGGGAATCTGGAGTCGAAAGTGAAATGTATATGTCGAGGCTACATTTCATAATCAATGGAATATTAATAATTGGTACGGTGTAGTGCTTTGTTTGTGTGAATGATTTATCAATTTATCTATCATTCTGCCTATCTATATGTATATATACATAGTTGTATATATAAACACACACACACACACACACACACACACACACACACACACATATATATATATATATATATATATATATATATATATATATATATATATATATATCTTAACCCCCCTGTTTATTAAACTACACAAATTGGAAACCCTTACCTGTTGTCAATGGTGCCCTCTGTCTGCAACCATGTCGTTAGGCTATTAAGATCTCGTTAAGTATAAAAATATACTATATTACCCAAAGCAGTTGAATATAAAATAGAACAAAATGATTAACAAGTCATAATGACAGAAAACCCAAATCTGCCCATAAAGAAACTAGTAAGTTAACATTCTACCCTCCTGACTAAGAATTCACTCCCAGACCCATAATGTCAATAAGTTCATTTATATTAGTCAGGTTAGAGATTCCCGTCTCTAGTACCATGGAATATAACCCATCTGTAATAAAGATAATAATGGATAAGAGATACACTTCACACATCACTCTTTTCAAAGTATTTATGTAAAAGAAGGTATTTCACACTTCTCTCTCTTTCAAAGGTAACGGTTTTCTAAGTCTTACAAAATATGTGTCATACCTTTACGATGGGGGCTTTCTCTCCCGACACTCGGCGTGTACCACCTGACCTCTTTGATCTCACCAAAAAGAGTGTGGCTTTCGCAAGTGCCTTGGACTATTAGGCCTGTAACATCAATACAAACGAATGTACATACTTGACTACAAGACAAGCAATCTCTCGGTTAAACGCTTACGTACGCAAATTCCTTCACTCAAGTAAGCTGCCCTACAGCTCAGCTTGCCTCCAAGCAAGACATGATATGTGATTAATTAACATTACACACTTGTAAGATATATATATATATATATATATATATATATATATATATGTATATTATATATATATATATGTATATATATATATATATATATATATATATATATATATATATATATATATATATATATATATATATACAAATATAATATTTTTGTTACGAAAATCTGCAACATTTTTTCTTATATAAAATAAAAAGAAAATTACATATTCTACGAACGGATATGATTTGTACCGGTACATTTTAATTCCAACTATAAGTTCATTCTTAACGTAATTCAACAATCCATAAGTTTTCCAGTTATCTCAAATCCATCAGGGGAGGCACTCATTAATTATTATAATCATAATAATAATGATAACAATAGTAATAGTAATTATTATTATATTATTATTATTATTATTATTATTATTATTATTATTGATTATTTATTTTTTTTTTTTTTTTTTTTTTTTTTGCTCTAAATCACAGTCCTCCAATTCGA
>NC_061108.1:999225-1004225 GCF_015104395.2 Macrobrachium nipponense
GATATTTCTACTGAAATTAATAACAAAAGGTGGAATTTTTAAAGTAAATTCAAAGATATACAAACAAATGTTCCTTACGTAACTTATATAAACGTAGAGGTGGAATTGTTGGGTGGTCTAACTTTTCTGATTTTGATATGAATAAGCTACGAATCACCTTTTTCCCTACAAATCGCAACAAAATAAAAGGGAACAGACATTCGAATATAAATTCTGTTATAACGGACATTGATAACACATATATATACAAATGAAACTCGATAATGGAAGACTCACGATAATTATGATATTACCCTATTATTACTTAAAACTAAAACCATTCTTTTCCACAACCTAGTTAGATCTACGGATTACGAAAATACATCAGCATGAGTAAAGCAATAGAATAAATTATATCCGAATACCAATGCATTTCGAATCAATATGGACAAGTTTACGATATCTCAACAGTATTAAATTATGAATGACATGAAGGGAAAAGGGTCTAAGTGAAGAAGATGTACAGGACAGAGGAAGATCTAGAAGGTTGACTAGAAACAGCGACCCCGAATAGAAATGGGAAAAGCTGAAGGCAAAGAAGAAGATAATTGCCAAAACCAAAACCTCTTGTAAATGACAATATGAATTAAAAAGAAAAAAAAAAACAATATATCACGCATGTAACCATAAATAGCAAATAAACAATAAACAAAAGCACTATGTGGCCAGTAACCAACCTATGACAATTCCAAACCAGCAAAAAATGCGCTGAAGTTTCTTCGGCGCAGTCGAGTTTCGTGTACATCGTATAATGAAGGTATAATGCGGCTCATGAAACTTTAACCACGGCCTGGTTGTGGACTGGCCTATATCGTTGCCAGACGGACGATTATGGCTAACTTTAATCTTAAGTAAAATATAAACTACTGAGGCTAGAGGGCTGTAACTTGGTATGGTTGATGAATGGAGGGTGGATGATCAAAATACCAAT
Source organism: Macrobrachium nipponense (assembly GCF_015104395.2). Taxonomy (NCBI): domain Eukaryota; kingdom Metazoa; phylum Arthropoda; class Malacostraca; order Decapoda; family Palaemonidae; genus Macrobrachium; species Macrobrachium nipponense. Next base: position 1,000,196 of record NC_061108.1, read on the forward strand.
TTGCAGCCCTCTAGCCTCAGTAGTTTTTAAGATCTGAGGGCGGACAGAAAACTACAACAATAATACAGTGCGATATGGTTAAAATGCAGTTATACAGAATAATTTTACGTCCTTACCGTAAAATTGTTATTATGAGTTTGGTAAATCCAGAGGCAAATTTTAAACACTAACAAAAACCTTAAAGACACTTATTTATCTTGGTTTTCATTTTCGTCCCAATGTAAACAAAAGCAAGGACAAAACAGACATTTTCAACTAAAACTGCGGGTTCAAGCCTGCCCTCTATTAGCCAGATGCCAAAATATCACAGTTTATTCGTAGAAGTGAATATTACTTTAACAGGACTTTGATATTATATTTAAAAAAAAAACATGCATTGGCTGATATCATTTGATGCTTATTTTCGAATTGTTTTGAACAATTCAACTCATTTTTTGAAACAATTGTTCGGTAATGTATAACTAACCATTCATTAAAGTAAATTGTCCGAACTATTATACACACATGTATATATGTATGTGTATGCACACAGGCCACACACACACATATATATATATATATATATATATATAGATATATATATATATATGTATATATATATATATATATATATATATATATATATATATATAGATAGATAGATATAGGTATATATATATATATATATATATATATATATATATATATATATATAATATATACTCATCATATATATCTGATAATCTATTTTGTCCTATCTTTACCCCAAGTCTTTTCAATAACGATTTGATAAACGGAGGTAAAATTAATCGCATGGGAGAGACTGATCCGAAAGAGAGCCAATATCTGAATGAATAAAAAAATCCCGAGAAACGATAAAATGTTTCGAGGATCAAGGAAGATTTGCCTAGATGGAGTTTGGAAGCCTGAAATACATCGGCGATGATTTTCGTTTTTTTATACATATAAAGATTTACTCGACATCCTATTTGAGATCAGAATAGCAGAGACAGAGAGAGAGTGAGAGAGAAGAGACGAATGGTGGCAATATATTTTCAGTCAGTTTCTAAGGGAATTTTTCATGAACAAAACAAAAACTATAATTGCTGGATCAGGATGACTGTAAAGAGACAGTCTATGATGAGGTTTCCACTGAAGTATTTGCTCTAAATTGACTTACACAAATAACAGATAATGAAAGAGTTATTTCAAATAACTTTTATCCACAGTCTTACAAACTACAGTGTTGTTCGTTCAAGTCATCCAGCTTATGTGACATAGATTGATATTTGGTATGGTTACCAAAACTGGCGTTACAAACCTTCAGTTGATATTGCAATAGAGGAAGCACTGTTTAAACATCGCCCAATTCCTGCTACTTGAGAAATTTGATATCTTTTCTGTGTCTCCACATCTGGTGAAATACACTGCTTAACGTATGAATCTCAGTGCCAGTTCTCAAATGACCTTGAATTTAAAAGTGACAGCTGATATAAGCTCTCTGCTATGTGGAATCTTTAGTCGCCTTAGAGACTTTCACAATGACGCTTCTATATATGCCGTCTCAATCTTAAGCTAATCCCTTCCACTCTCGCACCATTCAGCTCTGCTTTCCTCTACGCAACGAAACTTCAAAGTACTCACTCCATCGACCCAGGGCTGCATTGTCTTTGAACAGCATCTCTCTGCATGCATTTTTGTTCGGAGATTCAGCAACATAAAACATACTAAACTTTCAGCATTTACTTCCATGTCGAACAGCTAATCGTCACTAAAGTTGCTACTTACACTATAATTTTTGTTTTTTATCATTCACATATCTCGTGTAATTCCCTATATGATACGCCATTCCCTCTAGCAATTACAGCTACTGTATACACGTTCTTTCTTTTCATGCTTATATATGTATTTGACAGCTAAGTACTTCATTTTCATAGAAACGCATTCTCATGCTGTAGATTTGTTTCATACTTTTACACGTCCTCATTTCTATTTTCTTTCATATTTACAGGCTGTATGACAGAAATGAACCTATAACTGAATGAAATATATCCATTTTTTTTCTTGCCTCTTGAAGGTATGGCAATGATTTTACCCCTAATCTTTTCCTTCCTACGTTCTTATTTATTCCGTCAGCTATTTATGCTGAGGTCTAAGCTAGACCTCTCTCCTTGTGCCCTTTGTTGTTCCAATAAACAAATCCCAAATGGCTCTGTTCGGCCGTTCAGGCGCCCTTATTTTCTCGATCTTATGACCTGCTCAAGTTCGCCTGTAACCCATATCTTAATATCTTTATGATTACCCACCCTCTACTTTAATGTCCCTTGTTTTCTGTCTGTCTTCTCTTTAGCAGGCTGACGCATTCTATTTTTAGCTAGGAGGAACTGGAAAAAAAATAATTGTATGGGGAAAAATTTTGGGTGAATTTCACCTCTTTTCTTACTCCTTTTATTATTATTATTACCTTATATAGAATACAGTTTTATGAATCATACTGTTTTTAAAATTTTTTTTTTTTTTAAAAGGGTTTGAATGTACGGCTGTATAATAAAATGGAATGTATGCATGCGATTTTTTTTTTCTATCCAAAGCAGGTAATATATGGGGAATGTAAACACTGCACAGCAACATAATATGTTTCATATATATGATCAAGACGCAATTACGAAATTATCTCATTATTGCTATTATATTGATGAATAGGCACACTAGCTATTTAAGACTGGACATTTAAACTATTCCTATAATAGATATAGGATATAAACAAATTTATATTCCTGGAAGGTAAAGCAAGCAATATGGAAGGTCGTAACTTACCTCACCTATTAGTCAATCTGTCTCATGCAATTATTCCTATTTTCAACGGCCGTCTCTCTCTCTCTCTCTCTCTCTCTCTCTCTCTCTCTCTCACACACACACATACAACACACACACACACACACACACTTTCACCTTCAGAATTTACACTCTGAGTTACTGCCTTTCTTCATGATTTCGACAGGTAGGATAAAGGCAGTGGATTAAATTTATCTTTTAAGTATTGCCTCCGATTTCCAAAGGTTCGAAATGAAAACGTAAACTACACCAAAGAAGAAGAAGAAGAAGTTCGCGAAGTCGCACTTCACAAAACGGCCTTAAAGAAACCTGGACTTCATAAGAAACTACGGAAGGAGAGACGAGAACAGATAGGGTCATAAATCCACGAAGGGTTTCGAAAGATATGCATTTGCACACGTGAGCACATTTCCAAATATATGCAGATTTTTATAGGACTGCCGCTATGAGAGGAGAGAAAGAGTAGAGAGAGAGAGAGAGAGAGAGAGAGATGGAGAGAGAGAGAGAGAGAGAGAAGGCTTTGTATTCATGGCTTGATCTTGAGTATTACTGAATTGAACTCGTTTTCAGAAAAAAAAGTAGGTGAAGTTTATTGTTGTAATGATTATAAGTAAAAAAACTAATAGGAGTTTTACCGAAACAAAAAAAAAAGAGAGAGAGAGAGACGAAGAAACGAAGGAAGAAAAAAAAAAAACGAGAGAGAGAGAGAGAGAGACAGAGAGAGAGAGAGAGAGAGAGATAGATAATCATGAATGAGTACGCAGCTAGTATGTATAAGTGTAGTATATATATATATATATATATATATATATATATATATATATATATATATACATATATATATATATTATATATATATGATATATATATATATATATAATATATATATATATATATACATATATACATATTGATTGGCTGATCTGTTGATTATATTAGCGCAAGTAAAGGTTAATTTTAACATGGAAGATCTGCGAATTTTGGTGATACTGATTATTATTATTATTTTATTATTACTATTATTATTAGGATATTGCAGTGACCTAAAGGCCTACTGTTGGCGGCTACCTCTAGTATCAAAATATCAGTCCTAAAATGTCTTACAATCTTTCTCTCTCACCATCATTACTATCGCAGCATCATTAACATCATTATCATTATCAACACCATCATGATCAACACTCTATGGGATGATAAAATTTCCTTTAGAAATTCC
>NC_061108.1:1009225-1019225 GCF_015104395.2 Macrobrachium nipponense
AATCATGTCTTGAAATCCACCCTATGAGGTCATTTGAGATAAATAAAGGGATGCTGCTCTGAAATCTGGGAGAATCGATCTTCTCCCCAGCATCCGGCGATCTCCCTCCTTTGAGGTTACATCTTGGAGGTCCAGGATTCCCTCGAGCATCCTAGCAGGATATTGCACCACAGAGGAAGAGAATGGTTGCTTGTGGAAGGAATTTCTCTCTGTTGCAACATTTATTTTTATTATAATGTTTTAGTTCTTTACATGACTGCTGGGGAATGTTGTGTGTGCATATTTTTTCTCTGGTATGCGAAATTTTTGGAATTAAGTTTGGATAGATGATTTTATTCTATGTTTTTTTTTATTGTCTTTTATCGCTGTTTGAGAAATTGCTATTGATTTTGAGCAGGAACTATGTATATACCGTTGTCTTTCTACATATATATTGACATGACCAGGTTACATTTTGGGTATAATTGTTCCATGTATTTTTTTTATAGTTACATGAACTTTCCAGTATTGAAAATGCATATTAAAATGCACATCTTTATATACCAACGCCCACCTCCTGCAATACGTAATGCCTTCAACTGTATATGATATCTGCTGCTCAAAATTTTATTCTATTTGAGGTAGTGTGTTTACAGATATTATGCCAGTAACCTGGGAGCGAATTATTTTTATTACTGTGAACAATTGCTACAGTTTTTAAAACTTTTTTACTGTGTCGTAGCGTTAATTTTTCGTAACGTGATATGAACTAGCTTTTACTATAAACGTAATTCGTAGGTGAATATCGGTAATATACTTTTTTGAGAGATATAAAGCAAAAACTTCTGAAAATAAATAACGTGGTTGTATAATACTAGTTACAAAGCACAAACAGATTTCGTGTCCTGTCAAGCATCGTCTCTCTCAACGTCCAGGGGAGTAATTCTGCTTCCAAGTCTTCGTCAGTAGTTCATGAAATTGTAAATCATAAGAACAAACGATGTTATTTACGAGAACTGCTGTGATAGACGAGTGTTTTACATTCTTTTTAACATTCCTTTGTTTTTGGATGTAAATGGTCTTCGTTAAATCGACAGGTTTTCCATGATCTTGAGTTTACTTCTAGATAATACGGTTGGCATAGAGGTAGAACACGGAAAAATTCTATAGTTGTTCACATATTTGCATTTTTTGTTTTTGTTTATCTTAGGAAGCCCCTCAGTGAATTAAGATGTTTAATTAAATTAAGATGTTTAATTAAATATCGTCCATTCAGGTATATCATTGAATTAAATTAGGTCATTGTTCTAAAGGAACAGGCCATTTCTTCATGATTACGATACTCCTTGATGTATTTTTACATTATTCATAACGTGAGTCAGTTTATAACATTTCTGCTAACGTAACAGGTCTACGAGAAGATAGATGAAAGTATACTTTTTCTATCCCTTTACCAGCAACATTGGATATTCTATTATCATTGTAGTATTACCAGTGGTAGACGACGAACCTGTGGGTTTCTCTGAAATGACTTAGTCCCCAATATATAAACAAGTAAAAAAAAATGCGACGAAGAGTTTTCTGTACAGCGTATAATGCTGTATGAAACTCTCAGCCACGACCCATGAAACTTTCAACCTATAAAGGTGCCAGACACATGATCATGGCTAACTTTAACCTTAAATGAAATGAAAACCGCATAGGCTAGAGGGCTGCAATTTGGTGTGTTTGATGATTGGAGGGTTTTTAAGATCTGAGGGCAGACAGGAAAAGTGCGGACGGACAAAGAGCCCTCTCAGTAGCTTTCTTTCTACAGAAGTTCAAAAATTTAAGTATTGTCAGTGTCATTGTTATGTAAAAAAAATCTTTCTTCCCTCACTTCTAGCCATTGATTGCGTCATAGGCATCAATTGCGTTAACGCCCATCGATTGGTATATCTCGTCTTTTGCGTTAGAAAAAAAAATGAAAGCGTTTTCTTCCTAGATAAAAAAAAAATAAAAAAAAAATAAAATAAAAAAAAAGGCGTATCATTCCGCTCGCAGGAAAACATCCCCATAAACATAAGGACTTCAGATGATCGGAGTGATAAATTATCTTTTTTTTTCTTCTATTTTTCCTTTTTTTTTTTTTAGAATGGCACTGATGCCTTGAAAAATGTCTTTCGTGGACGAATTTCAACGGAAAAACAATAGTCCAATGGAATTTTACGGCTGTTTTCGTTCCCAGTGAATACTCGTCTATCATTCCTCCTCCTCACATCCCCCCCACCCCCTACCCCCCCAACGGGTTAGGTGGGTGGGCTTCTGTGTATAAACAAGTCGATTTCCCTTCCAATAATAGGGTTTTTTTCCTTTTTTTTTTGTTGGGGGGGGGGGGGGCAAGGGAACTCGAGGCGCTCTTGTATACAAGGCGTGTCTATTAAATAACGAGACATTAAATAACTCGCCTTTATTTACACTTCTTACAAATATAATGCTTTTCCATTTTAGTATCTTCCCCATCTGTACTATTGCATAGTTCCTCGTTGGACGAGTGGGTTACGAGTTCGCCTAACGATTAGGTAGTTCAGAGAGAGAGAGAGAGAGAGAGAGAGAAAGAGAGTTGGCAGCATACTATTCCATCTACTCTGTTACTAACCCATAATCTCTCAAGTAGGTAGCATTTGCTACCACCAAGGGATCCACAACCCTTTCATTGGATAAATTTCACAGTAAAATGGCGAAAAAAGATTCATCTGTTGTTCAGTGGGTAGTTTTTCCCTCACCAAGGGATCCACATAAGGTCTGTTGTTGCTGTGAACTTGGAGAAATGCCTATCGTTAATTCTAAAGGCAATTTCGTTCCTCAAGGGGTCCACAACCTTCAATTAGGTGCCGTTTTAGTTTAGGATTTAATGCGTTGGAATCCCAAGACATTCTTGAAGCAACAGTGTCTGGTTGACGACGTAAAGGTCAGTTTTGGTAGACTTGCCAGACCTGTAACTTTTTTACCTAAAATACTTATAACAATTTCGAAGATATTTCCTGAAATGATCACAAACTTTCCCCTGCATAAGCGACAGTCTAAGGAAAAGGAATGATCCGCAACCGACCAGGTATTTGAAACGACATTACCCCGGAATTTAACCCGGGAGAAAAAATTAAGAAAAAAGAAATCTCCAAGAATTTATCTGAAGTGTCTTCGGAGAAGTCTTCTCGGAATTCCAAGTTGGACAGTGTTATAAACAAAGAAAGAAAGTTATCAGCAAGTTTCCAACACCTGCGACAGTGCAAAGAACTCCCTGAGAGAGCAGAGAGGAGACAGGAGAGGACACTGACGGTGACATCATGGGTTTCTCTGGAAAGGAGATATTCTCCGGAACTCTAGTATCTCCAGGGTCGCATTTTATTTGTATTATTATTACCTCCAGTCTCCTTCGCGAGTATTAAAAACCAATCATGAAAGGGTGTGATGATTGTGAAGTAGACACGTGAAATTCATTCAATTATTCTCATGAAATCATAGTTTATGTGAATAACTACTCATCATCATCAAATTTTCGCCCATGTTATTAATTATTGATATCTACTTTATTCACATTCGTTATATGCATTTGTAGCTGTCTACCCATTCTATGGGCTCAGCTTCTATTGTCTGTGGTTGCAGCGGTCTGTGGGCTTTATTGTCATGGCCTTTGTTTTATTTATATTTATTTTAAGACCTAGCTCATTTGATTTATTGTTGATGTCATTGAGTGCCCTTTGCATTCTGGGCACTCTAACAGCTCCTCTTGCTACTAAACACACATCATCGGCATAGATAAAGATTTCTATGCCTTCTGGAAGCTGCAGGGAGGCTATATTCTCCATTAGTATGTTGAATAGAAATGGACTCAGAATTCCTCCCTGAGGGGTGCCATTTTCCAAGTCGTGGAATGTAGACATCACTCCTTGGAATTTTACTCTGGCCTGCCTTCCCAGTATGTAGTTTTCTGTCCAGGCTAGTAAGTGTCCTTGGACTCCCTTCCTTACTACTGATTGCAGTATTGCTGCTGGACTGGCTAATTCAAAAGCCTTTTCAAAATCCATGAAGACTACTGTAGCCTTCTTCTGATTTATGTAGCTGAGGACATCTGTTATGCACTCTGTAGTTCCGACTCCTTCCTGATATGCGTATAGCCGCTTGTGCAGTGGACCGATCTTGAACTTCATTCTATTTAGTACCATATTTTCTCCAGTTTTTTCAATGCATGACACCAATGCAATCGGTCTTGGGTTCTCTGGATCTTTAGGTTTGGGGATTGGCTGTGTGTCCTGCTGCCGCCAGGTTTGTGGTCTTGTATGCTCAGTGTGTGTCTTGTTTAGGATTCTCAGAAAGGCTGTTTCTCCTGCAGGCCCCATTTTACTGATCATGGTGTATGTTATCCTGTCTGCTCCTGGCGCTCTGTCTCTGCCAACTTTAAATACTGCTTTCAGTTCCTCTACTGTGAAAGGGGTGTCTGTATCATCTGGTCTGAGACAGGCCGCATCGATCTCCTCCCATCTGATCGGTGCTAGCTGATCCTGAATTCTTCTTGTTTCAGGGGAGAGGTTACCTGAGCTGGTCCTGTTGGCGAAGGATGTTGCCAGCCTTTCCGCTTCTTCTAGAGGGTGAGGGTGAGTTGCTACGGGTGTTCTCTTCTTTCCGGCTACTCTGTTCAGCCACTTCCATAGCTCCGAGAGAGATGTGTACTGTGATAGTTTTGTACACCATTCCATCCACTTTTCAATTATTATTTCTTGCAGCTGCTGTTGAACATCATTTTTGACGGCATGTAGCAGTTCTGTTTTCTGTTGTCCTTCTTTTCCTGTAGTTTTTTGTTCCCCTTTTCAGTAGGGTTTTCAGTCTTCTTACTTCTTGGCAGTAGTACCAGGACTCTTTGTAGGTGTGGTCTCTTCTTCTTACTCTCATGGGCATTGCCCTGTTTGCTGCATTGTGTATAGCCTCAACTAGATCTTTTTCTAGCTGATCTATGTCTTCTGGAGGTGTATATTGTGCTGCCCACTCTTCGAGGGCTAGACGAAATACAACCCAGTCTGCTAGGTCTTGGTTCCATGTCAGAGGAGGTGGCAGTATTGGAGGTAGTTGCTACATCTCTAACTCTATTACTGTGGCAAAGTGATCGCTTACTAGTGTTGGGTGCACTTGCCACCTTGTTAGGTGTCTGATTGTTGTTGTGGCAAATGTCAAATCTAATCTGCCTCCTCTTATGTGTGTGTGGGTTGCCCTGAGTTGAGTAGTGAGACTCCTTCAAACTCATCTAGAGAGAATGCTATGTGCTCTCCAGGTTGGTTTGTGGTTGATGGGGATGATAGCAGAGGGTGATGTGCGTTAAAGTCCCCACACATAATTGTTGGTGAATCTGTTGCATGAGCGAAGAGCTGTGTGAGTTGTAGTTCTCCTGGTTCTTCTTTATGTATATTTCTATATATATTGTATATGTCTATCCTCTGGTTTAGCAGTGTGATTCTCACTGCTAGGGTCTCCACATTGTTGCCACAGGGGATTGGGTTGTGTGTTCTCACTGTTGGGATTGCATTCTTGATGAGAATTGCCAATCCTCTGTCTGTGCCTATGCATGGGGTTGTGTAGACATTATATCCAGTTATTCTGAATTTTGTCCCAGTTGTAAGCATGGTTTCTTGAAGTAGAATGATGTCCACATTTTCTGTTTTGCAGACTGCAATTAGTGTAGCTGCCTTCGTCCTTATTCCACCAGCGTTCCAGTTGACGATTTTCAACATGATTGGTATGGTATGTTGAGGAGAACTGTCTTGGGTCTCTTGGTGCGTAAGTTCTTCCAGTTTCACCTGTCATGCATTCAGTGACTGATGATGATGATGAGGATGAATTGGATGAATTGAGAGGGGTGGGGGTTATTGGGTCTGAGGATGTGGAAGGTGAGGGGTTGAGGGAGGATGTGGAAGGTAGAGGTGAGGGGGTTTGAGGAGTGGGGTTTGCTGCAGCTTGGGTTGCTGCCTACTGCATAGAGGTAGAGGGGGAGGGGGACTTGGAAGCTCCTCTAATGAAGCTCTTTAGTAGTACTTCTATGCACTCTTGAATGGTTTCTGCATTGATGTCTCCCTTTATGATGCGGTTGGAGAAGTCTGTCAATCTGTCTCTGAGATCGATTGTTTTTATGAATATGGTTCTTGGCAATGGTTGAGGTACTTAAGGACTCATTTGCTGAGGGGTGCACCTTCACGTTGCAGAGCTGGAGCTGTTTCTTTTTTTGCTGGGTCCTGTTTCCTTCCTGGATTCCTCCAGCTCTTCCCAGGTGTAATACCTTCTTCTGGTCTGAGGTTTTGGGGCTGCTCTTCCTCTGGACAAGCTTCTTTCTTTTCTTGCCTCTTTGGGTAGAGCGGCCTTTACTATTGCCAATCTTTCGGGGCATCCCCAGGCCATGGCAATGTGTGCCTTGCTGCAGTTGGGGCACTTTTGTGTTGTAGTCTCCCCTGCTTTGCAGTTTGCAATGCACTCCTCAGTAGGGTGATTTTTACTGCATATTGCACAGGCCTCCTGCTTTGCCTGACATTGGCTTTTGTGGTGTCCACATTTTTGGCATTTGTAACACCTGAGTGGTTCTGGGTAGTACGTTTTTACCCCATACCTTCCAAAGACTCCCAGGTCAACTCTCTCTGGAATAATCCCCACGAAAGTAACCAGGACAGCTTTGGATAGATGTCTTGCTTATTTTTCATCCTTACTGCAGCTGTTATGTTGCTTGAGCTAGTCAAGTGGCTTTCTGGCATTTCAAGTGGGTAGCCTACCTATACTCCCTTCTTGATCTTCTCTTCTTCCTTGAGCTCCTTGATGGTGATGGCTGTGGTGGTCCTCAGGGTCCTTGAATCTCTGGATAAGATCGTCCAATGTCCCTGCCTGTTAGGTTTTGCCTGGAATTGCAGGTTCTTGAATTTGTTTTGGAAGGCTGCTATAGCCCTGAAGCCTTCAGTGGAATTGCTGGCCATGACCCTGAAGTGGGTGATCTTTTCTTTGACTTGGTTTCCCGTGGTGCAGTTTTTTTCCGGTGCGTTGTCCTTGAAGCTCGCCCTTTTTCTGTGTCGGATGGATTCACGCTATTTATTGCATTTGGGTGGTTTGAGGAGATGGGTACCTCACTTTACATTGGACAATACCTGTGACGTCACGAGCGATGTCATCAGGGGGCTGGTTGCTGGCTGGCTGTCCTCTTCGTGGGCGGAGCCTCATCCTTATTGGTGATGGTGGAGGTCCCCTCAAAGGGCGTGCTACCAGGTCGTCCTCAGGGCGAGAGCTTGAGCTTCGATCCTGCAAGCCTTAAGATCTGCACCCCCTGGAGGCAGTATTGTATCGTTTACCAACGTTCCTGTATCGTTTACCAACGTTCCTGTAAATGAAACCATCGAAATGATCCTTGAACGTGTCTGCAGGGACCCATCCACCGACCCAGTGAATATCCCCGAGCACGCCCTTCGCTCTCTGCTGGAAATATGCACCAAGAAGGCTCCCTTCATTAACCACCATGGCCATATGTACTTACAAATTGATGGTGTAGCAATAGGATCCCCCCCCTCGGGGTCTTGTTTGCAAACTTTTATATGGGCATAGTGGATGAGCGTGTCTTTAGGATCATTAGGAAGCCATCTATATACATAAGATGTATAGATGACACCTTCATCCAAGCAGGAACGATGGAGGAGATCGAGGAAATACACCAAGCCTTCCATACCCACAGCTGTTTACAATTTACCATTGAATATAGCCGTGATGGCCGCCTTCCCTTCCTGGACGTCCTGGTTGGACAGAAGGAGGGTGCGTTCTCAACAAGGGTCTACCCGAACCCCACGAACCTGGTAATGTGTCTGAACGGCGAGAGTGAATGCCCTGAAAGTAACCACCATCAGCGCCTATGTCAGGAGAGCTCTTTCCCATTGTTCAACATGGACAGACACCCATAAGGAGATGGAACATGCAGCCCAGGTCCTAGTAAACAATGGACACACCAACCGCAGCATCCAGAACGTCTTTAGGAAGAGTATGGAGAAATAGTACCTGCAGGAACCCGGCCCAGACCCCCAAAAGAAAATTATTTTTTTCTACAAGGGAACCTTCCATCGGCGATATAAAGAAGACTAGCGAGCCCTACGGGAAATAGTCAAGAATCACGTTCCCCCAACCGACATCAACAAACAGATCAACAGGATCCCTTGAAGAGGACGAATGTCATCTACAAATACACGTGCCCAATCCGAGGATGCCTCGGAACTTACATCGGGATGAAGTCAATGCGCCTCTCCATGAGGATCTCCAGTCCTGCGCAGGAAGGAACAATATTTAATCATGCAAGGACTGTACATAATAAAAGAATCCGAAGCAGCGACATCGTCGGTAACTTCGAGGTTATCGACCAAGCACCCAATCTACGTCGTTTGCGAATCTTAGAAACGTTGCACATCGGGAGGGAGAAGCCCAGTTTGAACGTCACACAGGAGACCTTCCTCCTCCCCACCGCCGTCAGGAGAGCAGCACACAACGCCCCACAATGACCATCGCATCAGAGGGATCCTGAGGATGATAGAAGCGTTAGCTCTCATCCTGAGGACGTCCCTAGTAACCCTGAGGGGAATCAAAGCTCTAGTTCTTGCCCTGAGGACGACCTGGTAGCACGCCCTTTGAGGGGACCTCCACCATCACCAATAAGGATGAGGCTCCGCCCACGAAGAGGACAGCCAACCAGCAACTGGCCCCCTGATGAATCCCATCCTGAAGATGGCCAAACGAGGTGCCCGAAACATGTAGACGCCTATAGAAAAACCAGAAAGGAAGAAAAAACAAGGAATACTGGATAGACCCCTGACGACTAAGGCCTGTTCCTGACCTACGAGACACACCTGTATACCTGTTGACGACCCCAGCCTGTCCCTGATAACCAGTTGCCTTTGATAACACCAGCCCAAAATTCCGTTGACGACCTACAGCACGATGAATATTGGACAGCTGCTTTATAATACCAGCGTGCCAGAAAGACAAATCATAAGGAGAATTGAAAGAATTTTAAATAAAATCAATTCTGTGAATTCTGCAATTATTTTTAATAATATAATAATAATCATACTATAATGTGCGTAATGTCTGTCATTCAATGACGGCTAAACGGCTGGTCAGATGGGCATGAAACTTGGCAGGGTTATGGTGGGGACCCCTAAGATGGTGGTTTGTAATGGGGTTTCATCTAACCTAACCCCCTCCTTTGTAGGGGGTGGGGGTGAGAAGGGATTCCCTGAAACGAAGCTGTTTCTGGCCGTGAAACGAGGCTGGTTATTCCAGTAGACTTAGTTACTTTACGAATTTTCATACATAATTTCTGTATAACTTCCTCAGAGAAAGTTGCGAATATTTCAGCTCAGCTCGGACACAATAGAAGATGAAAATTATCATCAATATCCGCAAGATTTTTTGAATAACTTAAATCCATCGGAACTGCCAGTGCACAAAATAACGTTGAAGAAGTACTACCCGGTAATGTTGCTTCGGAATTTCGATCCTGCCAATGTACATTGCAATGGAACGAGGTACACCGATATGGAGCTAAACTCCCACGTCATCGAAGCAGTGATAGTAACGGGCCCTCACACCGGCAAACGTCTCTTCATCCCCTGGATTCCTCTGATGCCTTCGGACAACCAGTTTCCGTTCCAGTTACGGCGCAGGCAGTTTCCCATCAACCTGGCCTTCTCATTCACTGCAAACAAGTCGCAGGACCAGACTTTGGATCGTGTTGGTGTGTTTCTGCCGTCACCCATGTTCACGCATGGCCAACTGTATGTGGCGATGAGCAGAGCAACTGACTCTGCCAACTTGAAATTAAGTTGTGGACAAACTGATAATATTGTGTACAAAGAGGTTCTGTAGTAGGTATGTATAAAAATCGCCCTTATTTTAATATTGCTGAACAAATAGTACAAATAAATTTTTCACTTCTGCACCCGTATTTTATCACCCATCGAAGATGGGTAAGTTTGCT
>NC_061108.1:1026634-1036634 GCF_015104395.2 Macrobrachium nipponense
TTAACCTTGTTTTGGATCTAAACTTAATTTTTCGAGGGTCTTATCAGAATTGTAGGGACCTAGATTTAATTTTTTTCTAGGGCCCTTTTCAAAACTTTGCAGGACCTAGATTTTAAATTTTCCAGGTCCTTTTCAAACTTTTTGCCAAGGATCTACATTTATTTTTTCTAGGTCCTTTTTTAGTCATCGTGCGATTATAGAAAAGTATTAAAATCTCTTTCAGTTTATAAAGCACCTTATCTTACGATGATCAAGATAAATCAAGATGATTCACAAGCAACAGTAGATTATGAAGTCACTTGACTGAGGAATCATTGAGAATCAGATGACGGAATAATGTTAGAATTAATGCAGAGGAGATCATGATGAAAGGGAGATGGAGATGACTGAATCGTTATTGAATGAGAACTAAGAAAAGGAGGACTGAGATGAGTGGAGATCAGTGGAAGATAAAGTGCAGGAATAGATAAGACGAGGATTTTTTCAACTTTTACGATAACACGAGAAAGACATTAACGGGGGCACGAGGGGGGGGGTGGGGGGGAGAGGGGGCGATTGAATAGGAGCAGAAGGCTCTCTATACGAAATAGCATACATCAGAACTAGATCCAGCAGATGTGAAATTACAGAAACTTTGGCTATATATGAAAAGAAGATAAAGAGATTGTTTCAGTGCAAAGGCTGACATTGAAAAAAATGAAATATAATATAAAGAAAAATAAAATTCACCGTAGCTCTCCGTACCAAAAAAGAATTTTAAGTCTACGTTAACACTAATTTTGTCATTCGTTATCTGTCTAGAAATGTAAATCAAAGCATCTAAAAATTCATGCCAAGTAATATTCATAAGAAGGAAATCTAATGAGACTCTCCTCTTTTGATACAAAGATATTCTTTTGAAAAGTCGAATCATTTCCAAGATCCTGTGTCTATGTAAAACCTCACGTTTGGCAATTCGTTATCCGCCTAGAAATGTAAATCTGAGCATCTAAATATTCATGCTAGGTAATATTCAAAAGCAGATCCTCTTATGAAAACTTTCCTCTTAAGAGTCGAATCATTCTCAGGAAGTCTTCAAATACTTCAGAATCTTTTGAAGGGAAGGCGAGAACCTACACAACTGTTTACATAAGGAGGGTTGTCAACACACACACACACACGCACACCCACCCACAAACTTACGGCGTCCCCCTCCCACAACCCCACCGCCCACCCGAAAATACTCTTCCAGCAAAGATTTCTCTCGACGATGCATCAAACTTTTTGTTTTATCTTATTTTTTTTCGCACGCAGTGAGAAATTCGAAGACTCCCATAAGGGAATCTAGAGTCGAAAGTGAAATGTATATGTCGAGGCTACATTTCATAAACAAGGGAATATTAATAATTGGTATGGTGTAGTGCTTTGTTTGTGTGAATGATTTATCAACTTATCTATCATTCTGCCTATCTATATGTATTTATACATAGTTGTATATATAAACACACACACACACACACACACACGCACACACACACACACACACACACACACACACACATATATATATATATATATATATATATATATATATATATATATATATATAGATATATATATATATATATATATATATATCTTAACCCCCCGTGTTTATTAAACTACACAAATTGGAAACCCTTACCTGCTGTCAATGGTGCCCTCTGTCTGCAACCATGTCGTTAGGCTATTAGATCTCGTAAGTATAAAAAATATACTATTTATTACCCAAAGCAGTTGAATATAAAATAGAACAAAATGATTAACAAGTCTATGACAGAAAAACCCAAATCTGCCCTTAAAGAAACTAGTAAGTTAACATTCTACCCCTCCCGACTAAGAATTCACTCCAGACCCAAAAATGTCAATAAGTTCATTATATTAGTCAGGTTAGAGTTCCCGTCTCTGGTACCATGGAATATAACCCATCTGTAATAAAGATAATAATGGATAAAAGATACACTTCAAACATCACTCTTTTCAAAGTATTTACGTAAAACAGAAAGGTATTCACACAAAATTCTCTCATCTTTCAAAGGCTAACGGTTTTCTAAGTCTTATAAAAAATCATGTGGTCATACCTTTACTAGGTGGGGGCGGGGGCTTCATCTCCGACACTCGGCGTGTACCACCTGACCTCTTTGATCTCCCCACCAAAAGGAGTTTGGCTTTCGCAAGTGCCTTGGACTATTAGGCCTGTAACATCAATACAAACGATGTACACTCGGCAAGGAAACTTAAGATACAGTTTTTTTAAATCTTCGGACATATATTGTTCAATAATGCCACACCTGGCAACTCTTGAAAGGGGGTCGGAGCTTCAAAATCATAGCGTTTGTTGCTTTCTAGATTTCCATTAACTTTACACCATAAAGAATCTGTTGAGGTCCTATAATCATTTTTACTTGAATGTAGAAACAGGCTCTATAATTTATTCCCGTTAATGTTGATTTGGTAACGTCAGTTCAGGTCGTAAGAATATCGATCATCCTTTTTTAAACCTACTGTGAAGCCTTCTTTATAAGTAATATTTGACACTAAACTGACGTAAATTCATACGTAATTAAAGACGGATCTTAAACAATGAGTGAAAAGGTTTTAAAATTTGGACAGTACTTGTGGAAATCGTGAGGAACAATACAGTGAGAGTGAAATATTATGACGATAGAGAGAGCGCGCGCGTAAGCATAGGCCTAATCTATATAGAATAACTTAAGTTCATTATATTTTACTTTTGATAGAGTGAGGTGTATTTGTTTTTCAAATGTGTTTTAAAAAAGTGGGTGGGGAGAGAGAGTGAGAGGGAGAGA
This sequence comes from Macrobrachium nipponense, assembly GCF_015104395.2. Classification (NCBI taxonomy): domain Eukaryota; kingdom Metazoa; phylum Arthropoda; class Malacostraca; order Decapoda; family Palaemonidae; genus Macrobrachium; species Macrobrachium nipponense. The sequence continues at coordinate 1,029,463 of NC_061108.1, forward strand.
GAGAGAGAGAGAGAGGAGCAAAATCTGCTCATGTGAAAGCTTAGGGCTTTTTATAACTACTTAATTTCATTATATTTTCTTTGGGAGATTGAGTGGTACAATATATATTTTTTAAAGTATGTTTTAGAAGTGGAGAGAGAGAGAGAGAGAGAGAGAGAGAGAGAGAGAGAGAGAGAGAGAGAGAGAGAGAATTATAGTACTGGTGACGGGGTAAAGGCAGAAGAAAATATAATGAATTAAGTATCTCTATCGTTAGGCCTATGCTTGCGCGATATGATATGACTGCCAAGATCGTGCTGCACTATGCTAGATAAAATTTGAAGGATCATATTATTCAAGTTAATTCTTTAAGAAATTCGTACCCTAATCTTGATATATTCGTCAGTTGCCGTGGCATTTAAAGATTGTAAAAAGACGTGGAAAATTTTAGACACAGGGTGCGGTCATTCTTGCTCTCTTGATATAGTCTTTACTTTTAAAAATCGGGTTTCATCCACAAATCATTCACGAAAAAAGCTGTGTTAAGTAATAATATTTATTACCACAAATAAATCAATATGTATTGCAGAGGCAATTAAAGTATTATATCGTGGGAGATCTTTCAGCCTCGCGGCAAAGAAATGCAGTCGTGTAGGGCTGTAGGCCACTACGAACTGCTTTGTAATGGGAGCATATAGCCAGAAAATCTTTGAGCTTACATGCTACTTTAACCTTGGTTAAGATTTTTATTTAAAGACAGTAGCTTTGTAAACAGCAACTAGCATTCGATCCATGTCAATGTCAAAGTAATCAAAGTGTGAAATCCGTTACGTTAGCCAGTATCCAGTGACTTTGTGCTTTCCCGCTCGAAGTTCTAGGGCTCCTCCTCACATCATAGAAAATGCTCTTGCGGATGCAACTAGCTTTGTTCAACCTACCTTAGCCGTCGCGACATTGAGTGCCATTGACGTCAGCTAACTTTAATTGCTTTGGAATACAAACATAAGTTTGTAGAAACTAAAATAATTGCATTCACCACTTACGATGATGCAATATATCCCCGTTCATGAAGCAAAAACGAGTAAATATTGTCGTCGTGATACATATACTAAAATCAGAAATTCACATTCTATCTACCAGATCTCTATGAACGAATCCATCTGAGAAATTCCAATTACTTCGGGACGTATATCGTGTTTTTAAGTATCTGAACGGTTTTGTTTGCAGTTTTAACTTATATGATATAATTTGCAGTATATTTTCATACTCTAGAGTAAATTTAGCGATATTATATCTTTTCAGTAAAAAACAAATGGGAAATTGGATGAACGAAAGCTAATGGAAACTGTATCTTCAGTTTTCTTGTCGAGTGTACATACTTGCATACAGGACAAGCAATCTCTCGGTTAAAACGCTTACGTACGCAAAATTCCTTCACTCAAGTAAGCTGCCCTACAGCTCAGCTTGCCTCCAAGCAAGACATGATATGTGATTCATTAAACATTACACATTGTAAGATATATATATATATAATAAAATATATATATATATATATATATATATATATATATATATATTATATATATATATTATGATATATATACTATATGATATATATATATAATATATATATATATATATATATATATATATATATATATATATATATCTATCTATCTATATATATATATATCTATATCCTATATATATATATATACTATATATATATATATATATATATATATATATATATATATATATATATATATATATATATATATACTATATAGATATATATATATTGGATATATACAAATATAATATTTTTGTTACGAAAATTTCTGCAACATTTTTTCTTATTAAAATAAAAGAAAAATTATATATTCTACGAACGGATATGATTTGTACCGGTACATTTTAATTCCAACTATAAGCTCATTCTTAACGCAATTTCAACAATCCATAAGTTTTCAGTTATCTCAAATCCATCAGGAGGTCACTCATTAATTATTATAATCATAATAATAATGATAACAATAGTAATAGTAATTATTATTATTATTATTATTATCATTATTATTATTATTATTATTATTATTATTATTATTATTATTATTATTATTATTATTATTATTATTCATAAGAGGATGTTATCCTCCCTTTATGGAACAAGTCCTCATAAGGGGCCATTACCTCGACATTCAAACTTCCAAAGAATATTAAAGGTGTTCATAAGAAAGAAGCACCAGAATAAGGAACTGGAAAATGCAGAAAGAGCAGATCACTTACCAAAACAGAAAAATTAATTAGAAAATTAATAAATAAATATAAAAAATGTAAATTGTTAAAATATGATAATAGGAACTTTATCAGGGCAGTAATACACTGCATCTTCGCTTTTAAGTAAATTAATTTTAAAAAAAGGAAAAATTGTATATAGGGTTAGTAATGCAATGCAACTTCGCTTGAACTTCCGAAGTTCCAATTGCACGACATGAAACGTAGAACTATAAAAAAATAATAAACAATTAATATAAAAACAAACGCAGTTGTTTACATTACTCCATCCAGTAACACAATCACTTCATAGTACGTGTTATGGCAGCAAACACGCGACCTAATTGTGTACACGAATCCCGAAAGAGCGCTTCTCTCCTCCACTCTCAGCTCGTCACGAAACGAGGCGTCCTCAACTGGGGCTTCCGAGATTTGACAAATGGATGTATATTGACATAACCCTGGGAAACAGAAGTCTTACGCTGGCTGGTTGGCTGGCTGGCGTCGAGGTGGGAATCCGTAGGACAAATAAATCTACTCAGGTCTGTGAAGCCCCTCTCTCTCTCTCTCTCTCTCCTCCGCGTCTCCTACGTTCGTGTGAATCGGACCGTGTGGAAGGGGCGTGTCAGTGTCTGATGAGGACAATTCGTACCCTCGCTTTGACGTATTCCACGTGTGACTTCATATATTAATGGCTTCTTTCATAATTTGCTATTGTATTTTTATAATATTGTACTTTCTCTCTCTCTCTCTCTCTCTCTCTCTCTCTCTCGAATGGTTTATATATCCTATATATATATATATATATATATATATATATATATATATATATATATATATATATATATATATATTATATATATATATATATAAATATATATATATATATATATATATATATATATATATATATATATATATATATATATATAAAATAATAATAACAAGCATCCCCGGAAATTTACCCATAGCATATAATACCACGAAACATTTTATTTACAAATAATCGTCAGAGATTACATTAGGAATTACAAATCAGTCGAACCAGATCTCGAAGGAGGGTCTACGTGGAATGGCGAACATTTACCGGGCAGGGATTTGGGTACGAGTCAGTGCCTTCCCAAATGCTAAGGTCATGTTGTTGTTTTTTGCGACGAAGTAGATTTTATCGTCCAGGTTGACAGATTCTTAATTGCCTTTCGATAACTCTTGTTTCTGTTTTTGTTTGAGAGACTGGTTTTACTCTTGTTGTACAATTCACTATGGCATGTAATGTTACTTTGCTAAGGAAAGGTAAATGAATCTTAAAATATATATGTAATGTTCAAAAACGCATTCATGCAAAGAACACCCGCACACACACTTTGATCTACCAGTCAGGCAGAGATATTGTTTTAGATAAGAAAATTTTAAACCCCAAGATCCTTTCTCGTCTCCCATAGAAGCTAACCCATTGAAAATTTGAAATGCAGTTAAATGAATTTCGAGGGAATACAAGATTTTGCAAAATTCATCTATTACTTACTATCTACTCCCCCACCCCCACCAATAATTTATGTATATCTTTATGAATCAAGAATTCTCATCTCAGAATCAGGAGAATGAAACTCATAAGATTTTTCTGATGGCGTGATATTTTACTGAAATTAATAACAAAAGGTGGAATTTTTAAAGTAAATTCAAAGAGATACAAACAAATGTTCCTTACGTAACTTATATAAACGTAGAGGTGGAATTGTTGGGTGGTCTAACTTTTCTGATTTTGATATGCATAAGCTACGAATCACCTTTTTCCCTACAAATCGCAACAAAATAAAAGGGAACAGACATTCGAATATAAATTCTGTTATAACGGACATTGATAACACTTAACTTGCGCATCATGAATAGATTTGAATGAAACTCGACAATGGAAGACTCACGATAATTATGATATTACCCTATTATTACTTAAAACTAAAACCATTCTTTTCCACAACCTAGTTAGATCTACGGATTACGAAAATACATCAGCATGAGTAAAGCAATAGAATAAATTATATCCGAATACCAATACATTTCGAATCAATACGGACAAGTTTACGATATCTCAACAGTATAAATTATTGAATGACATGAAGGAAAAGGGTCTAATTGAAGAAGATGTACAGGACAGAGGAAGATCTAGAAGGTTGACTAGAAACAGCGACCCCGAATAGAAATGGGAAAAGCTGAAGGCAAAGAAGAAGATAATTGCCAAAACCAAAACCTCTTGTAAATGACAATATGAATTAAAAAGAAAAAAAAAAACAATATATCACGCATGTAACCATAAATAGCAAATAAACAATAAACAAAAGCACTATGTGGCCAGTAACCAACCTATGACAATTCCAAACAAGCAAAAAATGCGCTGAAGTTTCTTCGGCGCAGTCGAGTTTCGTGTACATCGTATAATGAAGGTATAATGCGGCCCATGAAACTTTAACCACGGCCTGGTTCTGGACTGGCCTATATCGTTGTTAGACGGACGATTATGGCTAACTTTAATCTTAAGTAAAATATAAACTACTGAGGCTAGAGGGCTGTAACTTGGTATGGTTGATGAATGGAGGGTGGATGATCAAAATACCAATTTGCAGCCCTCTAGCCTCAGTAGTTTTTAAGATCTGAGGGCGGACAGAAAACTACAACAATAATACAGTGCGATATGGATAAAATGCAGATATACAGAATAATTGTACGTCTTACCGTAAAATTGTTAATATGAGTTGGTAAATCCAGAGGCATTTTTAAACACTAACAAAAACCTTAAAGCACACTTATTATCTTGTTTCATTTTCGTCCCAAGTATATACTCAATGTAAACAAAGCAAGGACAACAGACATTTTCAACTAAAACTGCGGGTTCAAGCCTGCCCTCTATTAGCCAGATGCCAAAATATCACAGTTTATTCGTAGAAGTGAATATTACTTTAACAGGACTTTGATATTATTAAAAAAAAAAAAAAAAAAAAAAAAACAAAAAAAAAAAAAAAAAAAAAAAAAAAACATGCATTGGCTGATATCATTTGATGCTTATTTTCGAATTGTTTTTGAACAATTCAATTCATTTTTTGAAAACAATTGTCCGGTAATGTATAACAAAACATTCATTAAAGTAAATTGTCCGAACTATTATACACACATATATGTGTATGTGTATGCACACACACATAATTATATATATATATATAATATATATATATATATATATATATATATATATATATATATATATATATATATATATATATATATATATAGTGTCATATATATATATATATATATATATATATATATATATATATATATATATATATATATATATATATATATATATATATATATATATATATATATATATATATATATACTATATATATATATATATATATATATATAATATATATATATATATATATATATATATATATAAATATACTCATCATATATATCTGATAATCTATTTTGTCCTATCTTTACCCAAGTCTTTTCAATAACGATTTGATAAAAGAGGTAAAAATTAATCGCATGGGAGAGACTGATCCGAAAGAGAGCCAATATCTGAATGAATAAAAAAATCCCGAGAAACGATAAAATGTTTCGAGGATCAAGGAAGATTTGTCTAGATGGAGTTTGGAAGCCTGAAATACATCGGCGATGATTTCTTTTTTTTATACATATAAAGATTTACTCGGCATCCTATTTGAGATCAGAATAGCAGAGACAGGGAGAGAGTGAGAGAGAAGAGACGAATGGTGGTAATATATTTTCAGTCAGTTTCTAAGGAAATTTTTCATGAACAAAACAAAAACTATAATTGCTGGATCAGGATGACTATAAAGAGACAGTCTATGATGAGGTTTCCGCTGAAGTATTTGCTCTAAATTGACTTGCACAAGTAACAGATAATGAAAGAGTTATTTCAAATAACTTTTATCCACAGTCTTACAAACTACAGTGTTGTTCGTAAGTCATCCAGCTTTGTGACATAGATTGATTGGTTTATGGTTACCAAAACCGGCGTTACAAACCTTGAGTTGATATTGCAATAGAGGGAGCACTGTTTAAACATCGGCCAATTCCTGCTACTTGAGAAATTTGATAACTTTTCTGTGTCTCCCCATCTAGTGAAATACACTGCTTAACGTATGAATCTCAGTGCCAGTTCTCAAATGACCTTGAATTTAAAAGTGACAGCTGATATAAGCTCTCTGCTACGTGGAATCTTTAGCCGCCTTCGAGACTTTCACAATGACGCTTCTGTATATGCCGTCTCAATCTTAATCTAATCCCTTCCACTCTCGCACCATTCAGCTCTGCTTTCCTCTACACAACGAAACTTCAAAGTACTCACTCCATCGACCCAGGGCTGCATTGTCTTTGAACAGCATCTGTCTGCATGCATTTTTGTTCGGAGATTCAGCAACATAAAACATACTAAATTTTCAGCATTTACTTCCATGTCGAACAGCTAATCGTCACTAAAGTTACTACTTACACTATAATTTTTGTGTTTTATCTTTCACATATCTCTTGTAATTCCTATATGATACGCCATTCTCTCTAGCAATTACAGCTACTGTATACACGTTCTTTCTTTCATGCTATATATGTATTTGACAGCTAAGTAATTCATTTTCATAGAAACGCATTCTCATGCTGTAGATTTGCTTCATACTTTTACACGTCCTCATTTCTATTTTCTTTCATATTTAAAGGCTGTATGACAGAAATGAACCTATAACTGAATGAAATATATCCATTTTTTTCTGCCTCTTTGAAGGTATGGCAATGATTTTCCCCTAATCTTTTCCTTCCTTCGTTCTTATTTATCGTCAGCTATTTATGCTGAGGTCTAAGCTAGACCTCTCTCCTTGTGCCCTTTGTTCCAA
>NC_061108.1:1044134-1046634 GCF_015104395.2 Macrobrachium nipponense
TCTATCAAAATTTCAGTTACTTTGTAAATTGTCTGCGATTTTTAGCTGATTTATAAACTGACTGGGAATGAACCAGGCAATTTACAAACTGCCTGAAAAAATCAGTCAATTTACAAATTGTCTGGATTTAGATATTGACTGTAACATATATATATATATATATATATATTATATATATATATAATATATATCTATATATATATATATATATATATATATATATATATGTATATATATATATATATATATCATATATATATATATATATATATATATATATATATATATAATATATATATAGCTATCTTTTGAAGGCTTTTAACTTTGCTTTCGACTTTTATATCCTACTAAAGATTCTCTTACACTCTGTAAATAAGACATCATCATCTCTGCTTCAAGGACGTCACTATCTGATGTAATTTGATTTTTATAACCTCCTAAATAAAATATTTCATCGTATTTCTATTCTGTAAACAAAACATCTCTATTTCAAGATTCTTTCAGAGCAGAAGGAAATCCCTATAAGAAGTAATTCAATATAAACAAAACCTTATTTTATATTTAATCCATAAAACATTTCTATTCAAAGAATCTTTCAGAGGAGAAGGACGTCCCTATATGAATTTAATTTGTTAAAACTAAAGAGATTCAGCTCCGATTAATACAAGGTGTATAAAGAATGTCTTGTATCGTATTTCACACAACAACAAATAAAACATTTAATTTGACAGAGAGAGAGAGAGAGAGAGAGTCCATGACGTTACTACACGAAGTAAAGTAACCTAATATAAGAAGTTAATTCTTTATAAATAGAGAGATCCAGAATGACGTTTCTATAAGAAGTTAATTCTATATAGATAGAGAGATCTGGAATGACGACACTATAAGAAGTTAATTTCTATATAAATAGAGAGATCTAGAATGACGTCACTTTACGAAGTTAAATCTACGTATATAGAGAGATCCAGAATGACGTTACTATAATAGGTTAATTCTATGTAAATAGAGAGATCCAGAATGACGTCACTTTAAGAAGTTAATTCTACGTATATAGAGAGATCCAGAATGCAATCACGACACTAAGTAAATTAATTTGATATAAATAAAAAAAATCATGTCTCGAAATCCACCCTATGAGGTCATTTGAGATAAATAAATGGATTGCTGCTCGAAATCTGGGAGAATCGATCTTCTCCCCAGCATCCGTCCGCGATCTCCCTCCTTTGAGGTTACATCTTGGAGGTCCAGGATTCCCTCGAGCATCCTAGCAGGATATTGCACCACAGAGGAAGAGAATGGTTGCTTGTGGAAGGAATTTCTCTCTGTTGCAACAATTTATTTTTATTATAATGTTTTAGTTCTTTGACATGAGTGTTGGGGAAGTTGTGTGTGCATATTTTTTCTCTGGTATGCGAATTTTTGGTTATTAAGTTTGGATAGATGATTTATTCTATGTTTTTTTATTGTCTTTTATCGCTGTTTGAGAAATTGCTATGATTTTGAGCAGGAACTATGTATATACCGTTGTCTTTCTACATATATATTGACATGACCAGTACATTTTGGGGTATAATTGTTCCATTTGTATTTTTTTTATAGTTACATGAACTTTCCGGTATTGAAAATGCATATTAAAATGCACATCTTTATATACCAACGCCCACCTCCTGCAATACGTAATGCCTTCAACTGTATATGATATCTGCTGCTCAAAATTTTATTCTATTTGAGGTAGTGTGTTTACAGATATTATGCCAGTAACCTGGGAGCGAATTATTTTTATTACTGTGAACAATTGCTACAGTTTTTAAAACTTTTTTACTGTGTCGTAGCGTTAATTTTTCGTAACGTGATATGAACTAGCTTTTACTATAAACGTAATTCGTAGGTGAATATCGGTAATATACTTTTTTGAGAGATATAAAGCAAAAACTTCTGAAAATAAATAACGTGGTTGTATAATACTAGTTACAAAGCACAAACAGATTCGTGTCCCTGTCAAGCATCGTCTCTCTCAACGTCCAGGGGAGTAATTCTGCTTCCAAGTCTTCGTCAGTAGTTCATGAAATTGTAAATCATAAGAACAAACGATGTTATTTACGAGAACTGCTGTGATAGACGAGTGTTTTACATTCCTTTTAACATTCCTTTGTTTTTGGATGTAAATGGTCTTCGTTAAATCGACAAGTTTCCATGATCTTGAGTTTACTTCTAGATAATACGGTTGGCATAGAGGTAGAACACGGAAAAAATCTATAGTTGTTCACATATTTGCATTTTTTGTTTTTGTTTATCCTAGTGAATTAAGATATTTAATTAAACATCTTGTCATTAATTATTAGAGAAATATCGTCCATTCAGGTATATCACTGAATTAAATTAGGTCATTGTTCTAAAGGAACAGGCCATTTCTTCATGATTACGATACTCCTTCATGTATTTTACATTATATTCATTATATTCATAACCTGAGTCAGTTTATAACATTTCTGCTAACGTA
>NC_061108.1:1051634-1134134 GCF_015104395.2 Macrobrachium nipponense
ACGATGAGGTAGCAGGAAGGGAGCTGGCATTTCTCATCTATGAGATCAACAACAGCCCTAACCAAAAAGATACAAAAGTATTCATAGATATATTAGAAGGATATGATCCTTCAAACTGGAACAAATCAACAGAAAACATCTTGAAAATAATTGAAGAAGTTCCAAATAAGATCCAAGTGGTCAAGGAGACTCACAAAGAAAAAAAAAAAATATACATAAATCAACATATTCCGACAAAGAAAATGAATAAGGTGAACATTGTGAGTATCCTAATTGTGCAATAGGAAAAAGAATGCCAAAAGCATGCAAACTGTGTAAGGTGTGGTATAGCATAGTTAATCCACAAAACCTGATCAGAAAATGTGCTGCATGCAACATTCCAATGCATCCGCAATGTGCTGAGGTAATGCAAGACATGTGAAAAGATACCAGAATATTTTGCTCAACATGTCTATCATGGATAGACAATGTTATTAAATCAAGACTGAATGTACAAATAGTTCAGGATTGAAGAAGAAGAGGAAGAAGAAGAGAGGAAAACGAAAGAGAAGTAAACAAAACTGAAATGACAGAAAAAAATAAGGAAAACAAAGAACAAGATAAAACTATGGATGCAGAGATACTCATTGATACTACATATGAGGCAATCAAACAGCATACATACGAAGAAATAAATTAAGACATGACAACACAAAAGAATATCCCGAAGACGCTCTACCCAGATTTGAACAATGATGGGAAAGACGAAAAAATAGACAAGAAAGACAAAGTCTGCAACCTTTTGAAAAGAGGCAATTGCAGATTCGGAGAAAGATGTTACTACAAACATCCTAAGGTATGTCACAACTATGAAATATGTGGTAAACGTGCATACCTAGACGGCTATGAGGATGATTGCAGAGATCTACATCCAAAAATATGCAAAAACCTAAAAGAAGGAAAAGGATGTAAGTTCGACAAAAATTGTAAATATATGCACCCTGTAGCCATGAATCAAAATAAAATAATAATCAATCAAATAATAAAATCCAAATAAGAAAGAAACAAATAAAGAGAGGGCAAAGAATATCAGGTGAAAGAAAAAACCAAGTCCAAGCCATCACTGCGATATGGTGGGTCACCAAAATATTTCCAACCATCAGCTCCAAGATACAACTCAAGAGATAAGAACTGTATTTATGATGCAAGAGGATATTGCAGATAAGGAGAAAATTGCAGATTCAGACACAAAATGAATAATTATGATGAAGGAAGATAAAATATTATGGAAAAGTTGAATTTTTTAATGTCAGAATTTCTGGAAATGAAGAAAAGAACAACATACCAGAACAGGAAAGAGACATGGGAAAATCCTTATTATTACCCATATAAAATGAAGGAGAAAACACACAAACCATCATAGTGATGAATGCACAGGGTTTAGTTACAAGTAACTCAAAAAGGAAAATAGAGTACTTAGAAGAACTAACCTAAACTGAAAAGAAAATGGATATAATGAATATAAGTGAAACCTGGTATTCCCAAGAGACTGGGAATGATGATCAAATAAAAGGGTTCCAAACTTATAGATCAGATAGAAAAAATAGGAATCAAGGGGGAACCGCAATATATGGGAAAGACAAAAAACAAGGAAAAATATATGAGAAATATAGTAACTCAGAATGTGAACTAATAGCGGTAGAATTTGAATCTGAAAAATTAATGAGCGTAGTAATATATAGACAAAAAACAAGGAAAAATATATGAGAAATATAGTAACTCAGAATGTGAACTAATAGCGGTAGAATTTGAATCTGAAAAATTAATGAGCGTAGTAATATATAGACCCCCTAATACTAAAGAGTTTGACATAATAATAGAAAAATTGGATGATATATGTAGAAATCACAAGGACTGGACTATTCTCCTATCTGGAGACATTAACTTTCCCTTCGTAGACTGGAAAGAACGAATAGGAGATTGTGGTTGTATTTATACATATAAAAAAGAGAGTAATAGCAGTGCAGAAGATAAGAGGCAATTCGAAAAGCTATTAGATATGCTACTAGAATAACACATTCACAAATAAATCACCTGCCAACAAGAAAGGAAAATACTTTAGACCTAGTATTTGTGAACGAGGTGAATTATGTTAAAGAAATAATAGTTTATAATGCCAGTATTTCCGACCATAAAGTCATAGAACTAACAGTCCATTCCAAAGCAAGTGAAAACAGAGATAAGCAAGAAATGAAAAAGTGGGAAGGATATGGAAAATACAACTTCTACAGTAAAAATATAAAATGGTCAGAAATAAATGAAGAATTAAACAAAGATTGGGATAACATTTTCGTAAGTGATGACATAAGGGTAAATACGGAGATATTATACAAAATATTAGAGAAAATAGTGGAAAAATATATACCGAAGAAGAAAAGTAAACATCAGTCATGCATATGTGGTAGGAATTATAATTAATGATATATTTAATAGCATAATGTGATGCGCTGTGACCTTTTTGGAATGCAGAGAACAGAGCTGAAGCAACAACCCGAGAAAAGCTGATAAATGATTTCTGGGTGGCGTGATATGAAAACTGCATAGTTAGGCGAGTCAATGTTCGTCAGTTCATGGACTCTTGTTCAAAGTGCCTTTGGGAAACTGGATGTAGCCAGTAACAAGGGGCGTTAACGAAGTGTGCATTCATATGTGCGTGTGCGTCTCTTCTATTCTTAATGGCGTCTTTAGCCAAGTCTATGGGAAGACTTGCTCAAAGATTCGTGGGAGGAAGGCAAAGCCACGATGGCGGATGCCAAAGTCTTTTTTGAACAGTGAGTGAGATATTCTGGTTGCAATGGGTGAGTTTTGAATTACTTTAGCCAAAAGGAATGGCTTGTTACACATTGTAAGAATGTTTAATCTTTAATTTTGTCTTTAAACTTATGTGTGCTAACGAGTGTGTTTCTCATGTCTTTGAAACAGACGGTTCTGGCAAATGGGGACTGAGAGTCCTAGGGGGACAGAGAGTCCCAGATGGGAGAGACAATTGGTGTGACAAATTACTGTTTTAGACATTTTAATGTTGGGGGGTAACTGAGTTAAGTTAGTCTATGAGACTTGATTTATTATCTTTACATTGTTAAATAAATAGTTATTTTTTATATAACTTTGTCTCTCATTTTGATTACCTGACAGAAGAGAGAGAGAGAGAGAGGAGACGAGAGAGAGAGAGAGGGTCGCGAGCAGTTGGTCGCTTGGAGAGAGAGAGAGAGAGGTCGCGAGCCGTTGGTCGCTTGGAGAGAGAGAGAGAGAGAGAGAGAGATTGTCTGTCGGTTTGCCTGACACTCGGTGTTCCACGTTTACCAAATACATAACGAGATTAATATCCCGTTAACACATACCAAGAGACAGAAGGATCTTGTTCCAGAAAATCAGAAAATGGAAAAAAGGTCTTGCAAAAGAAAAAATGCATGGAAAGTTATAGAACTAAAAAGTAAGATAGAAATTGTAGAACAAAAGATTATACAATCAAAAGAAAATGGAAAACGGGACTTGGAAGAAAAAGCCCTAGTAAATATCAAGCAAAACCCCAAACTATTATACTCGTATGCGAAAAAGATGAATAAAAGAAGAATAGAAATAGGCCCTCTAAGAATTGAAGGGAGATTAACGAATGAAAAAAAGGATATATGCAACATATTGGCAGAACGATATAAGAGAGAATTCACCCCTAGAATTGATAATGAAGATAATGATATAGAAGTAAGGGAAAAAAACAGTGAATATTTAGCTGACATAGATATTAATGAAGCTGGATATTGTGCAGGCTATAATGAAAATTAACGACGGATTTGCAGGTCCTGATGGTGTTCCTGCTATTTTGTTAAAGAAAGTAGTTCATTCTATCGCTAAGCCACTTGCAATATTATTAAGACAAAGTGTAGATACAGGCAAGATTTATGATGAGCATAAATTAGCATATATTATCCCTACTTTCAAAAGTGGATCAAGAATAGAGCAAGTAATTATAGGCCTGTGAGTCTAACATCACATATTATAAAAGTGTATGAAAGGGTAATGAAGAAAAGTATTATGAAACATTTGATAAAAATTAATTTGTTTAATATAGGACAACATGGTTTCGTACCCGGAAAAAGTAAACAACCCCAACTGTTAGTCCACCGTGAGAACATATACAAAAATATGAAAAAGCGGAAATGAAACAGATGTGGTTTATCTAGACTTTGCAAAAGCTTTTGACAACGTAGACCATAATATATTAGCGAAGAGAATTAGAAAACACAATATCGTGGATAAAGTAGGAAGATGGTTAAAAGAATTTTTTACACAACAGAAAAACAACCGATAGTTATTAGCAAACGATGAGAAATTGGATGAAGCTAAGGTAATATCCGGTGTGCCACAAGGTACGGTGTTAGTTCTGCAATACTGTTTGTTATTATGATTGCAGACATAGACAGTAATGTTAAGGACTCGGTTTGTGAGTAGTTTCGCCGATGACACAAGAATAAGTAGAGAAATTACTTTGTGATGAAGATGGAACACGCTACAAAGAGCCTTAACAAAGTATATGCTTGGGCAGAGGTAAACAGGATGGTATTTAACTCTGATAAATTTGAATCAATAAAATTATGGAGACAGAGAAGGAAGCTATATGCATATAGGGGACCTAATAATGAGACAATCACCAAATAAGGAAGCAGTTAAAGACCTTGGTGTGATGATGAATAGGGACATGTTATGCAATGATCAAATAGCAATTCTATTGGCAAAATGTAAAGCAAAAGGGGAATGTTGTTTACGGCACTTCAAAACAAGAAAAGCTGAACACATGATTATGCTTTATAAAACATATGTTCATAGTCCACTTGAATATTGCAATATATATGGTAACCACACTATCAAAAGGATATTGCACAAATAGAGAGTGTACAAAGGTCCTTTACAGCTTTAGATAGAAGAAGTTAAGGACCTTGACTACTGGGAAAGACTACAATCATTAAATTAAATTATGTAGTCTAGAAAGGGAAGAAGAAGAACAGGCCCGCTGCATGATAATTCAGGCATGGAAACAGATAGAAGGAATAGCCGAAAACATCAGGGAGCTAAAAATATCAGAAAGAGCAAGCAGAGGTAGATTAATAGTGCCCAAAACTATACCAGGAAAAATAAGGAAAGCACACAGGACATTAATCCACTACGCACCAGCATCGATAATGCAGCGTCTATTCAATGCGTTGCCAGCTCATCTGAGGAATATCAGGAGTGAGCGTAGATGTGTTTAAGAATAGCTCGACAAATATCTAAGCTGCATCCCAGACCATCCAAGATTGGAAGATGGAAAATATACCGGAAGATGTACTAGCAACTCTCTGGTAGACATTAGAGGTGCCTCACACTGAGGGACCTGGGGCAACCCGAACAAGATGTAAGGTCTGTAAGGTAAGGTCTCTCTCTTCGCGCAACTGACCGTTTGATGTTGAATTTTAGTACAGTGCATTCATTGTATGTAACATCAATTTTAATCTTTTCATAAATTATCTCTCTCTCTCTCTCTCTCTCTCAACGAGCAACTGACTGTTTGTGTTGAATTTTAGTACAGTATTCATTGTATGTAACATAAATTTTAATCTTTTCATAAACTAATATGTATAAATAGGTCTGTCTTTTTTTATTTCTATTTTCGTTACATTTATCGAACGATTTAGCTCATTTTCATTACAATTTGAAAATGAGGTGCCATATTACACGGTTTGGAAGTGACACGTGAAATTCATTTAATTATTCTCATGAAATTATATTTTACGTGTATAGCTATCATCATCATAAAGTTTTCGCCCATGCTATTAATTGTTGATATCTACTTTATTCACATTCGTTATATGCATTTGGTGTGTCCTCTCATCCTATGATTTAGCTCCGGAATTCTCTTTCGACTTCTGTTTTCCAGAAAAATAAACGCTTTAGATATATTTGGGAAACCAATGGAGGGTCCAAAAGTATATTAATAATAATAATAATAATAATAATAATAATAATAATAATAATAATAATAATAATAATAATTATTATTATTATTATTATTATTATTATATTATTATTATTATTATTATTATTATTATTATTGTATAGGAGAAAAAGATTGAGATTGGAGACTGCAGTTTGAATTTGCTTTGGATACTTTGTGTGTGTGGGGGGTGTGAGAGAGAGAGAGAGATAAGTGAGATAGAGAGAGAGAGAGAGAGAGAGAGAATGGCATCTTTCCTCACCTTTAAGAGAGCCACGGTCACCAACTCATTTATTTTTGGGCCCGAATTAAGATTATTCCTCCATTCTCATTACCTCGTGTGCTGTCACTTAAGGCCCAGCGGTTGCACAGCAAGACTTGTCTAATCAAATTGTCCTCTTTTTTTTTTTCAATTTCACTTATATATCCTACCGCGAGGAAAATTAACTTGCTTAATACGAGAAACAATTCGCGAGGGTAAAATTGTTTGTAAAATACTCGGCTTTGGCTGCACATGTATTTTATTTTTATCCTAGTTAACTTATCAGTTCCAGAGGGCCTTAATTCTTCGCACCGTTGGACTGTGGATCAGCCTCCCTGAGGATGTCTTGCAATTGGAACAACAGAGGTTCAAGCGAAGATGCAGTGCACGGCTACCCTAATATATTTTTTGTCTATTTATTTGTCTATTTTTTATTTTTTTTTAATAAGGTAGATCTTAATTCTTTCTGTATTGCCTTACTACCACCTGTTTATTATTTTACTAATCGTTTATTCAAGTGCAACGACATTTCTTTTTGGAAGCTTGAATTTTCAGGGCCCCTTTTGTTGGTGGAATTATGTTTCCATATGAATAGGGTTCGTCTTCTGGGTATAATAATAATAATAATAATAATAATAATAATAATAATAATAATAATAATAATAATAATAATAATATGTGGCGCCGTGGCAGAGTGGGTTAGGTCGTCAATGGACTGGTTAAGTCGTTCGTTGGATGGGTGACCGCTCTCCTCGGCGTTGATTTCTTGGGAAAGGATCTTTACCATAATTTCCTCAGTCTACTCAGCTGTAAATGAGTACCTATCCCTGATGGGGTAGGGTCCAGCTATGGGTTAAATAGCAAAACTCAGCAATGATGTTAAGAAATGAAGGAATAAACGACAGCAACGTAAATGGAACCTCCGGCAACGGAGGAGCTTCGTCCGGCAGCCAGGTATTCAACCCAATTGAAGGGGAAGACGGTCAGGTACTTGGAGGTCGTCATCCAGCAACTGACCACCACAACGACAGTAACCAACAGCCTGAGATTGGAGCTACAGAAGCAAACCAAAGGAAGAAATGGACAAGAGAAGAAAATAATGAAATATGGAGATGCTACATCAGAAGCAACCCGACGCAGAGAGGATATAGAAGAAAGTTGGTCAACATCTGGAATGAGAGGAATAACAACCCCCAAACAGAGCAGAGGCTGGCAAAGGGAACGAATTACACGAAGACGAACTGAGAGACGATGCCACAGAAGACGACAGGGATGATGAGGTATCAAACAACGAGACACGAAGAAACACCGACGAAGTAACAGAGAGGCCGGAATAGGTAGAAAAGATTAGACAATGGATGGAGCGAACAAAGATCCCTTCCATTAAAGCCTACAACATCAAGAAATTAAGGGAGAAAACAAGTGAGGTCAATGAAATAATGGGCATAATACACACCACCAGTATCACAGAAACAAATAACTTGGCATATGCAGGAGCAAGATTAGTAGCAGAACTGATGGGGATTCGAACACCAACACCACCAGCACAACCAACCCAACAGAAACAAAAACAGCAACCTCCTTGGAAAAGGCGCCTGGAAAAGCAAATCATGGTGATGAGATCTGACTTGAGTAAACTGAAAGAGATGGCAGAAAAAAGGCTAAGAAGCAAGAAAACAAGGGAGGAACTCAACGAGAAATACAAAGTACAAGAGAGGGGACTAAACAACACAATAGAAGATGTAAAACAGCGAGGCTTAAGGCCAAAGCACATAAGATCCAACGGTACATGAACAGGAAGAAGGGATATCAGCAGAACAAACTATTCAGAACCAACCAGAAAAGACTATACAGCCAACTAAGAGGGGAAGACAACCACCAAGAAATTCCTGAAGCCGAACCAAGTAAGAGACTCTGGGAAGACATATGGAGCAATCCGGTATCACACAGCAGACATGCAACATGGCTCCAGGAAGTTAAGGAAGAAGAAACAGGGAGAATAAAACAAAGATTCACAGAGATCACGACAGGCACAGTCAGTCACCAACTAAAGAAAATGCCAAACTGGAAAGCCCCAGGTCCCAATGAAGTCCATGGATACTGACTCAAAAACTTCAAGGCTCTACACCCACAAATAGCAGAACAACTCCAGCATTGTATCTCAAATCACCATGCACCCAAATGGATGACCACAGGAAGAACATCTGAAAATAGAAATAAGAAGGATATGGGATATGCCAGTGGAAATTGTACCCATAATCACAGGAGCACTAGGCACGATCCTAAGATCCCTGAAAAGGAATCTAGAAAAACTAGAGGCTGAAGTAGCTCCAGGACTCATGCAGAAGAGTGTGATCCTAGAAACGGTGCACATAGTAAGAAAAGTGATGGACTCCTAAGGAGGCAGGATGCAACCCGGAACCCCACACTATAAATACCATCCAGTCGAATTGGAGGACTGTGATAGAGCAAAAATAATAATAATAATAATAAAATTAAGAAGGCACTGGTGAGGAAATCTGAAAATGAGTTGGAACCATTTGAAGCATCTTTGAACGGCCATTAATCTTTCACACAAAGCACAACAACAACAACAACAACAAACGAGCAACAACCACAACGACAACAGCAGGAAGAGAAGCAGAGGAAACGCAATTTCATTCCCATTTCACCATTGTATCATTTCCCGCAAAATCGTTTCTTGCGTCGTAATCGTCCATCAATGTCGATGTCCTCGACTTCTTTGCATCGTCGACGCAGCTGCTGGAAACTCTTGCTGCTGATAACTTTCTTCTTCTTCTTTGTTTATAGCAAAAAAAATAAAGACCTCAGATTTTCTGGACGGTGCGTGCATAGCCTTCGGATAAATGTCGTTTCCCGTGGGGAATGTTTTTCCCTGGCGGTAACTGTGTCTTGAAATGTATCTCTCTCTCTCTCTCTCTCTCCTCTCTCTCTCTCTCTCTCTCTCTCTCTCTCTCTCTCTCAATGATAAACGATATGTTTTTTTTAATGGCCAGTTGCTTGTAAGGAGGGTTACATATCATAAATAGGTGTCCTATGGATTTGGCTGAATACGCTTGGTATATATACATACACATACGTTCGTAAGCATACATGCTTACACAAACACACACACTCACTAACACACACACACACACAGATATATTATATATATAATAATATATATATAATATATAATATATATATATATTATATATATATATATATATATATATATATATATATATATATATATATATATATATATATATATATATATGGTGCTAGGCCTCTCGTCTTACTATCCTTTAGCTATCAGATTCTGCTAAGTAAAGGACAGTAAGTCGAAAAGCCCTGGAGATCTCCTTTGTTTCTCTTTCTTTCGTGGCATATGTCTTTATATATTCATAGCCTTGTAGTAAAAGAGCTTCATTGTAATTCCTGAAAATATATTTAATCCAAAGTAGAACGAATTTAGATATTAAAAGGACATTTTTGCAGGCTTAATTAATGTCGTATATATGAATCACGGCGGTGTGATAAAACTATATATATATATATATATATTATATATATATATATAATTATATATATATATATATATAAAATAATATATATATATGTTAATGAAGGAAAAAAGGTCCATGAAACACTATTTGACGTTGCAACCATACATAGTAGGTTGATGCCCTTTGTATAATAAGGCGCCCTGTGAGGGTATTTAGACCTGCGATATTTTACGCTAAGGTCGGTTTGTTATGACTCTCCTCATTGGAGAGTCTTGGATTTCGATGATAATTTCTAAGTTCATTTAGTGTCTTCTTTCTGATGTGAGGTTTCTAGTTGAAACAGAGTACAAAAATAACTGTATTCTCGAAGTCTACATGATGAAGATCAGATAAAATTGGACAGGTCTGCCAATGATGATGGCTAATTCAAGTCTGACTACAATCTGGTTTACAAATCATAAAGTGAGCAGACAGTAGCTCGAACATATGAACATACACGCAGATGACATAGATTATAAGTCATGTAGGCCGCCTGGGTTATAGGTCACTGTGGTTGTCTCAAGCAGGAAGCTTTGACAACCGTTTACAAAACAATAGGTTTGATGACCAGAGATGACGGCAAACTAGACACTGACTGATACAACGCGTCATCTTAGCCTACTTTATCTTATCTGGTCTGATCACATTCCTGCGAGCAAACTGGTTGACCTCTTGGGTCAATGGTTTTAATTAATCATAGTTTTAGTTTTTATAAATGGAATAACATTCCTTATTTTATCATTATGTAACACTTACATAAATGCTCGGTCGGCTACAAAACCAAACACTGAACATTACTCAAGCTTGACTTGCATTTGACTTATAGGAATATATAGATATATGAAAAATACTTATAAGTAAAAAAATTCTTGGTGTACACGAATACAGAATTCATGTAAGAAATATATAAGACATAATGCATATGTAATATTCGTAAATAATAATGATGATGTGATATATAATGATACAAATTTTACAGTTCAACTCCATGAAGTACTTATGCTACAGATAATACTAATGTACTCCTGATAATTGTATAACATAAAGATTACGTGATCAAAAATCATATTTTTAACTGATAAAAATCATATATGAAGTTATAAAAAAATCATATATTCTGATGTACTAACTGATATATTAAACTGAATATTAACTGAACATACTAACTGCAGTTATTGGTAAGATACAAGGTAACAGATTGATTTTATAGGCTACCTTCTTTATAAATTCTATATATATATATATATATATATATATATATATATATAATATATATATATATATATACATATATATATATATATATATATTGATTCATATAATTATGATCAATATACGTGCACTTGATACAAATGATTAACATAAATGACTAATCTAAGTGGATTAATCTAGGTGCACTCTAAATAGATTCCTATTGCGTACACGCACAGATATATATTGATTCATTGATTAACTTCTATATTCTTCAAATAAGCATGCTTAGATATATAATGATTGTGAACCTATACGGATTCTGTTATTTATTGATACTTTATATATGGAATACATAGCCAAGGATATACCCACTGCACATTTAACTAGCGTTTCGAACAACTTTTCGCCCATTACACAGTTCCAGACAATCACCTAGAGCCAAATGAAATGGCCAATTCCAAATGGTTAAAAACAACGGGAAATTGCCTGGGCAGGGTCCAACGTTCTATTTTTGCGCCCATAGTTGTTCTCTGCATCCCATGCCATACGAATACGTTCGTGATGAATAAAATCATCCCCAGCACGAGTCCTACGCCAGCAAACGTAGAGTTGAATACCCTCCTTGGTTGTAATTGTCGGAAGTATGTCCCTTTGTAGTAAATTCCAACAGCCGCTTGACCATCCCGCATTAAAAACAAAATTAACGCTGGGATACAGGTGACGGTCCAGGAAGTCCACGAAATAAGCTTGTTCACTTATGATGGTGCTTATTCCCTTCACATTGTAGGCGGTCATTACTCCACTGCAGTCGTCCGCAGCGACGAACGGTTTTTGAAGTTGTAGAGGATCTGTCCGGGCATGCGATGTGAAACTTTCATACTGCAAGGTGTAACCAGGTTCCGTTAATCAGCCTGCAAGTGAAATCATACTTGTCACAAGGGCAAAGTAAATTCAGACAACGTCCAAATATGGGAGGGAGAAAGCCGTTAAGGACTAGACTTAACTAACATGAATTCACTGATATTTTATGGAATTCAAAAGAGTCAGCTGTACAAACTTTTTTATCCATGGCATTATAACAATGAGTGAACCTATCCAGGTGTCTGACGACCATAAAAATATCCATATTAACAGGTATCAATACGAACCCCAAAGAAAATTCGATATTACTGGCAGTAAGCTACTAGACAAAGAAGTGGGAAACGGAGCTATTTGTAAAATTGCCAGGCAACATAAGCATCAAAGAGATTAATAATCATGATTCTGTAATTTGCTATGCTTACTGAAATTAAAATGTGATAAAATCTGATCCTATTTGCTCCTAACAAAGGTTCATATTCAATTTTCTCGCGCGCATCCTCTGAGGTTAATTCTTAAAAGTTTAATAGGCAGGAGATGCAACGAAAGAACCCACTATGTAACTAATTTCTATATAAACTTTGGATTTTTCAAGAAAATGTGACATTATCCCATGAATGTGATCTACTTGAATTGTAATATGCTAGTGTTGCAAGTAAATATTTCATATCCATGACCTGATACTTCTAAAATGTCCGTTTACCAATGTCATAAGCTGATTTATTGACTCTAATTGTCTATGAAGTTCAGAAAAAATTAATTCATTTGGATGCTATAGAAATTCTATTCGCTTATTTTGTTAATTGATTTTAAAACTATTGCGATTCTTTAACTAAGCTTGCATTGATCACCGCGGATAGGAATAGGTTACGGCTATGTATGTTACCGTGACCTATGAACCACATGTGAAGTTCATGAGCTAAGCATTCCTCTCCACCTGGCTTGTTTTGCAAGCACAAGACAACACACAACCACAGATGAAGCCTGTGCAAGCGGATTATTGGGGTTAAAAGGAACAGTGATGCTTGTGCGATTTATACAATGATTCAGCAACACGCGCTAGGCAGGAGACTGCGCTCAAGCCAGCTTTAAGAGTTACGTTACTAGCTTATATAAATACGACTTTAGTACTTTGGTCCATTGATATTAGCCATGTATGAATTGGAATTTTTCTATTTTTTGTTTAATACTCCACCCACACGATAAGAATGTCTGAAAAAAAACCGTACCAAAATTGAAACAGCATTAGTTCATGTTGGAAATCTGAAATATTATAAAATATATGTAATTACTTATGTTAAATTAGATATTCCTTGTTTCAAAACTAATGAAAAAAGTTTTCCATACCATATTTTATATATAGTTATTTACCCTTGTAAGATCCATATAGGATTATTCAACATAGAATATACATTTTCACTTCTAGACTTCCTGACTAAAATCTCTTTTTTCATTTTTCATTGACTACGAATATAAACCATCGGAACAAAAATATGCCAGTAGATTTTGATATGTGTTTGAACTTTTAGCTTATTTGTCGTTAATATCCCTAAAATACTGAATGGGCTACTAAACTTGGCGTTAAGTTAAAGTTCAAACCTGTCGCATATATATTTGGATATTTATAAACACCTACTGCATATGGTTACGTTTTGTTATGATTTTATCATGATTCCTTTTCATTATAATTTGTAACCCTTCCAAAACTCCTTACGGAGTATATATATCGACTCATACTTGTATCTATACTTCTTTTATATTGACAAATTAATGGTTGGCCTGAAATATGTGGAAAAGTGTTCTAGCGGGCGTACCGTATAAGGCTATTTGGGGTATCATTTCTATACATGATGAATGAAGATAAAGGTATTTAAAAGCGCGAGAACCGCTATAATCCAAGTTCGGATCCATATCCTGAGTGTAACTTGTAGGACACTGACACTTTTTATATATTCGTTCTACCAAACCGATTGACTCTGGTGATAAAATATGGTATTGATTTTCTTAATGCAAAGGAATTTCACACAACGAGTTAAGGAAATTATTTATTGATTTACACCACCTGAGTCAGAGATTATCATGTGTTTACTGATGTGGCACTCATAAATATTCCTAGCGCACTCAATTGCGTGTTTTTGGTTTTTCTTTTAGTACTATTAATTCTATATTAACGTGTCAAGGCAACTATTAACACTAAGAGGTGATTATTTCCTCTGTCAGACTTGTACCCTGTTAATAAATCTATGTGCACTCTTTCAAAGGGTTGATTTGGCACGGGATAGGCCCCTAAACTGACAAGTGTCTTAATGTCCCTTGTTTTCATGACACATGTGGACAATTAGTTATGTGCTTTTTATATCTGTAGCATTGTAGGCCAGTAAAATAGTGATTTGGCTTTCTGTGACATAATAGAGAACTCTGGATGACCATGTAATGGATTGAAATGCAACCAGTTTAGGACGATTGGTATAAAAGAGATTATTACTACTACCTGGTCGTTAGTCACCTGCGTTGTTCTTCGGGTTTTCCTCGTCACGGACCCTACATATAATATTACCTTTGATTACATAATTCTGCTACACATACTTTAAAAATTACTTTTGCTTTAGGATTTCCGTTCGAAGCATTTATTGTTTTACTTAGCTGTTGACCCTTGTTTTGTTCAGTTTGTAACAGTTCAGCGCTCCACCCAGGTCTTCAATGTTCACGATCTCTGGGTTAATGAATTTTCTTGTTCAGATACGGTTCTAACATAGGCACGGATGTTTCTATATGTTTTAGTCCAACTAATGGTTTCCTTTGCAGATGGTGCGGGATTGCGGGATAATGCATCAGCTATGATATTTGGCTTTCCCAGGTAGATATCTTAACTTGGCTCCAAAGACCTGAATGATCATATGCCACGAGTTCCTTTGGGACTGTGATTAAAGTCTTTGAAAAATTCGGTAAGGGACTTATGGCCAGTAAGGACTTTAACAGGTAGCCATAGATTATGAACTTAAAATTGTACTAGTGAGTTAACGATACCTATCCCTTCCTTGCCTATTACTGCATATTTTACTTTCAGAGGGCTTTAGTTTACATGAATAAAAAGCTATAGGAAAGAACTGTAAAATAATTGCTGAAGTAGTACCCCTCTTACCCCTTGGTCTGAGGCATCTGTTGCAATAAAAAAAAATTCCCTATTCAAATCAGGAATTTTAAAGATAGGTGAAACTGCATAATTCAATTTTAAGATATCGAACGCCTGTTGATGCTTTCAGACCATAATAAATCTACGCCCTTCTTCGTAAGATCTGTTAAAGGAGCTGCTGTGATTGACGAGTTTACATATAAACTTACGATAGTAATACCACTACAGCTCAAAAAGTGCTGCTCCCCGTTTACGTTAATAGGTACCGGAAAGTTACGAATAGCCAACATCTTACCATGGACTACTCTTTCAAGACCTTGACTAGACACATAAAACCTAAATAAACATGTTCGGTTTTTAAAAACTCACATTTAGATATTTTACTCTGAGATTATTTTGTCTTAGTCCCTGTAGCACCTAGCTCTAGTTTATGCGAATGTAACTTCTACGGTATTAGAAAAGATTACAAGACCAACCATATAGGCATGTAGGGTTATCCCCTAAAAAAGTCTCCAAACACTATATTAATCATTCTGGTGAATGTAATTGGGGCGTAACATAAACCTGAGGCATACATTAAAATTGATAAATGTCCCTGAGGTGTGCTGAAGGCGGTGTATGCGGTACCTCAAACATAGCTAATGGTAATCTGGTGAAGCCTTTAACCCTCTTACGCCGATTGGACGTATTAAACGTTGAGTCAAAATGTCTCCCCGTATGCCAATTGGAGCGTATTATACGTCACTCAAAAAAGTTTTATTTAAAATTTGCGGAAAAATACTTATAGGCTACCATGCCAAAAACTTTGAATCACGCACCTTGGTGATGCTGGGAGTTCACGGATCAAGGTGTTGTTTTGTTTTACAATCGTTACGCAGGCCGCGCAAGCGCGAATTTTTTCTTATCGCACTAAAAAGTATCAGTGACACATCTCAAAAATTATTTTGTCACTTTGACATAATTTTTGCACACTTTTAAATTATCCGTTATATGGAGTATTATATATGAAAATGTGCACAATTTCATGCAGAATACAACAAAAATACTCATGATTGTAGCTTTTATCAGTTTTAGAAATATTTTCATATAAATAACTTTTTCCTTACATCCGCACAGTAACTCTTCCGATAAATTTTTTCATGCGATTGTCCTAATGTTTGCACCATTTTAAATTTGCCGTTACATAAAGTTTTATATATGGAAATGTGCGCAAATTTATGGAAAAATACAACTAAAAACAACCCATGGTTGTAGCTTTATCAGTTTTGAAATATTTTCATATAATAACGATAAGTGACAAAATTTCAACCCTTCGTTCCAACTTTGACTCTACCGAAATGGTCGAAAAACGCAATTGTAAGCTAAAAACCCTTATATTCTAGTAATATTCAATCATTTACCTTCATTTGCAACGAATTGGAAGTCTCTACCACAATATTTCGATTTATGGTGAATTGATGAAAAAAAAATATTTTCCTTACGTCTGCGCGGTAACTCTTCCGAAAAAAATCAGAAATCTTTTCGTGCGGTTGTCATAATGTTTGCACCAGTTAAAATTAGCCTTTACATAAAGTTTTATATATGAAAATGTGCACAATTTCATTTAGGATACAACAAACAATGATGAAGGAAGGGTTGTAGCTTTTCTCTTTTTCGAAATATTTGCATATAAATCACGATAAATAGAAAAAACTACGTTCGGTCAACTTTTGACTCTACCGAAATAGTCGAAAAACGCAATTGTAAGTTAAAAAATGTACGTAATCTAGTAATATGCAGTCATTTATCTTAATTTTGAAACAAATTCTAAGTGTCTAGCACAATATTTAGATTTATGGTGAATTTAAAAAAAAACTTCTTTCCCTCCACGTGCCGATTCGCGGCCGCAAATCTCCGAAATGCGTACGTCGCATTCTCCTAATATTTGCTCCTTTTCATATTAGGCGTTTTATAGAGTTTCATATATGAAAATGTGCGCAAATTCATGAAAAATACAAAACAATATTTGAAGGTTGTAGATTTTCTCATTTTTGCAATATTTGCATATAAAAAAAAATACATATATAAAAATTTCAACATTCGGTCAACTTTAACTCGTCCAAAATGGTCGAAAATTGCGATTCTAAGCTAAAACTCTTACAGTATCATAATATTCAATCATTTTTCTTCATTTTGAAAAAAATGAAAGTCTCTAGAACAGTATTTAGATTTATGGTGAATTTTTGAAAAAAACATTATTTTACGTCCGCGCGTTACGAATTCATGCATCATTTTGTGAAATATTTTTTCTGTGTTGCTTTGATAGTTTTACAATGTGTTATATATCAAAATGAATGCAATTTAGTGTACAATACATCGAAAACAAGTAACTCGTTAGCTTTAACCGTTTTTCGCACAGCTCAATTTGAATACAATTATGTATGAATTTTTTTTTGCTACCATATATCGCATTATGTATATGTGATAATGATATTTTTTTTCATTTCTGATGGTTGAATACTAAACTTCAGGCAATGACAAAAAAAGGAGCCAAAAATGAACTCTTAATCTTAAAAACTAAGCGCGCTGTGATTTTTTGAAAAAATTATTTTTTCCACTTCCGCGCTCACTCCAAACTCGCCTCGGCATACGGGAGACGTTTTGGTTTTTAGGCTTAGGCGTAAGAGGGTTAAGTAAGTCCAAGCTGGTGAAAATTTATTCTGACCTAACAAAGATAAGATATCGTCGGTACATGGCACTGGAAAACGATCAGGAATCGTTTCCTCGTTTGAGCAACAGAAATCTACTCAGATACACCAAGTCCGATCTTTTTTTTAACCATGACGTTTAAGGGAAAATTTATATGGGCTATTTGATTTCCTACTGACTCCTATTACTAACATTTTTTTCAATTCGTCATTTATCTCATTTTGAAATTTCATTGGGAGTCTATACAAAGGTAAGTATATAGCTTTATGTTTGTCCTTCGACCGTATTTTGTGTTCAATGACATCCGTTTTCCCCCAGAGATCACTCGCTAGTGGAGAAACATCATGATATTCAGATAAAAGATAAAAAAAAAAATTCTGTTGAATCACCTCTACTTGAATGACTTTACTGATTTTACTTTAGATAGAGTATAAGAGGGATTCATCTACTACTGGTTGGGCATGATTAAATTTAGCAACAGTAAAAAATGCGATATTTATAACTTCCATATCCACGATATGTATATAGTTTCGTGGATTACTAGATTGGGTATTCGATGGTTTACAGACTTCAATATTAACTTGTTGCTGTGAGCAACAGTGTATAGTCCTTTGTTCGCGGAAATCCATTTATATTTCAGAGTGTCGGGGAGGCGATTAAAATTTCAGATCCCAGCAAAGTCTTTTTTACACGCATAAGACATTCGAGGGTGCATGCGTCTTGAGATTTTGCGTGCAAACTGCGACTGTGGGGTGTGGGAGAGTTCTGTTGGGTCACTTGAACAATGTCACGATTTATGAGACAGGTGATTGGTTCCTCTATATAAGTTATTATTTGATTAACTGTCTCTTTTTGTCCGAAACAGATTTTAATGTGTTAGAAGGTTCATAGAATTTTCCTTTGACAAACACGCCTTATTTGGCAGGAGGTAGGATAATGTTTTCTATACCCATAGATGGATATCCTACAATTACACTAGATGCAGATCAATGGTTTTTTATAAAAAAACTATAAAGTATCTGTAAGCGTGCGCTTATCCGCCCTGTACTGAATCTAAGCTACGCTACAACAATTAACTCTTTATTGCCAATTACTGACTACAAAATGGTTTACAAATCATAAAGTGAGCAGACAGTAGCTCGAACATACGAACATACACACAGATGACATAGATTACAAGTCATGTAGGCCGCCTGGGTTATAGGTCACTGTGGTTGTCTCAAGCAGGAAGCTTTGACAACCGTTTACAAAACAGTAGATTTGATGACCACAGATGGACGGCAAACCAGACACTGACTGATACAACACGTCATCTTAGCCTACTTTATCTTATCTGGTCTGATCACATTCCTGCAAGCAAAACTGGTTTGGGACCTCTTGGGTCACTGGTTTTAATTAATCATAGTTTTAGTTTTTATGTATGGAATAACATTCCATATTTTATTATTATATAACAGTTACGCATATTTCGAGTACTTACTTCTTTGACCCTTGATCACTGGTAAAATGGCCTTTTTATTTTCATATAATATATATTATATATATATATATATATATAACTATATATATATATATATATCATATATTATATTATATATATATATATATATATATAATATTATATATAATATATATATATATATATATATCTATATATATATATAAGCAAATGCCACAGGAAAATGATAGTCAGAAATCCAAGCGCTCTCTTCTTTACTATGACATTGTCAAGGAGCTAATGAAATACAATTGGAGAGAAAGGTCTCAGGTACACAACAAGATCAAGAATACCAGATGGTTAATTGTCAAAAGGGTAAAAATTAAAAGAGATAATCCAGGATTATCGGATATCACACTGTCACAAACCTAAACAGATTTGACCCTAACCAACATTACAAAGTATCTTTACAGTCCAAAACATGTAAAAACTGAATATGTTAATTTTGTTGCTTATATTTATCCACAACTTTTTTTGTCATTAGAAAGCATCAAGTTTAAATAAACCAAGACTTAAATTTAGACACTTTTTTTATTATTTGACTTGATGAAACAAGATTCAATGATATTCCTTTTAACTGTGTCATTACATGGTATTAAGGCTCGTGCTTAAATTCCAGTTAATAGGATGATCTATATCTCTCATATGTACGAATAATGCATTCGATATTTGCCCAGTTCTCACAGAATATTGGTGCTGTTTGAGACGTTGTGAAAAAGATTTACTGGTCTGTCCGTAATAGACTTTATCACACTTTTTGCAAGGAATTTCATATATCCAGCCTGGAAGATCTTTAGGAGAATTTTTTATTACTAAACTCTTGACATTAATATTACTGAAAACAACATTTATGTTAAAAAGCTTTAAAATTCTAGGAATATCTGAAAACCTTTCATCATAGGGTAATTTTAGAATGTTATGCTTACTATATTCAAGTTTGTCATTAGTTGAATAAAATGTTTTTCTAGCTCTTTTCCATGCCACATCTACAAAAGTCCTTGGGTATTTAAGTTTCAATGCAATATCATAAATAGTTTTAATTTCAGCATCAATAAACTGCGGGCTACAGACATAAAACCCTTAGGAACATCCCAGAAAAAACAGAGAATTTAACATTTTGATGGTGATTGGAGTAGTAATGAACAAAAGAGGCAATGTTAGTTGATTTTCAAAAGACTGGAAAGTTGAAATTTCTATCATTCCTATGGACAGTTACATCAAGAAAATTCAAATAACAATTTCTTTCTTCCTCTACAGTAAATTTTATAGAAGGGATTAAATTATTGAGACTATTAAGGAATTCCTGGAGATTTTCGTGAACTGGCCAAATACAGAAAATATCATCCACATACCTAAACCATATAACGTTTTGGAGCAAAATTCTTGGTAAGAGTTTTGTCTAAAAAAATTCCAAGTAAATATTGCTAAGGACGGGTAATAAGGGATTACCCATAGCCATGCCAAACTTTTGTACGAAAATTTCCCCTTTAAAACAAAATTTACTATCTTTGATACATAACATTATGAGACTAACGAGGTTTGCTACACTTAAGGGAATGTCATGGCGTTCTAATTCATCCTCCAAATATTCAAGTAAGTCATCTACAGGCACTTTTGTAAATAAAGAGACAACATCAAAACTAACCATATTAAAATCAAAATTCAAATTTAAACTATTCAATTTGTTTATAAAATCAACATTGTTTTTAACATTCGTGTTAGAAATGTTTCCTACCAAAGGAGTAAGAATTTTTACAAGCCATTTAGATAAATTATACGTAACTGAGCCCACTGAGCTAATGATTGGTCTGATAGGGTTATTGATTTTATGTCTTGACTAAACCATAAATATAAGGTAGGGAGGCACATTGTGATGTAAACTGTTTAATTAAATGGTAAAAGCCCTTCAAAATGGATTTAATTTGTTTATTAAAATGGGAATTCACTGTCTGTGTAGGGTCAGACCTCAGTTTCGTATAAGTATCAGTATCATTTAGCAATGTCATTATTTTACTTACATAGTCACTTTTATTCATTATTACCACTGCATTAGATTTATCTGCTTTTGTCACTTTCCCTGTTTCGTCTTCTTTAATATTCTTAAAAGCCTGGAGAAATCTCACGGGTACATTAGGGGGAGAAGGTTTACTCATAGCACCATACACAATACCTTTACAAATATTGATATCATCATTGGGCATAGGTTTTTTTTGATTAAATTTTTCAAATAACAAAGGATTTTGATATGTCGACACAGTCCAGGTTACCATTAAATACACCAAAGCTTAACCCATATCCCAAAGCCGCTGTCGTAGCACTATCCACTGGTTTGTCTGATAAATTAATCATGAAGTCCACGTTGGCATGCTTAGTCCAGTCGCTTTCAGCAATAAGATTCTTCAGCTTAACTTTGAAAAGCTTCCTTTCAAGACGGTTGCAGCACTTTCCTCAATTTTACCCTTTTGACAATTAACCATCTGGTATTCTGATCTTGTTGTGTACCTGAGACCTTTCTCTCCAATTGTATTTCATTAGGTCCTTGGCAATGTCTTAGTAAAGCCGAAAACGCTTGGATTTCTGACTATCATTTTCCTGTGGTATTCGCTTATTTATGAAGTCACGTGGATCTAACTGTGATTTTTCAAGCATATATATAATATATATATATATATATATATATATATATATATAATATATATATATATATATATGTGCGTGTGTGTGTGTGTGTGTGTGTGCGTGCATTTGTTTGTGTGTGCGTGCAGCTGTTAAAACACCGAATTTACTTCGTACCTCGCAAAACTAATAATAATTCTCGTCGCGTACAAACTTATTTCCTGTGCAATGCTCAGCACATTGCTTATGCAACGAGCTCACCAATACCGGAATAAGAGAAGTTTTTGCCATTTGGGATTCACAGGCTGAAAAATTCTCGGTCGACGCATTCATGTGGTAATTTTTGCTCACCTCGCCTCATTACTCTTCATCACTAATGCATTATTCAAGCACGGCGGTTATTAATATCGGAATGAAACAGTTCCTGCACTTTGGGGAGGAGAGAGAAAAAAAAAGTTCGTGTTACAAAATTTCCAGTTAATGGGTTCGCGAAGCAGGAGTTAAATCTCTCTTTTTTTCATCCTCCTGACTCTCTCTCTCTCTCTCTCTCTTCTCTCTCTCTCTCTCTCTCTCTGTGCGTGTGTGCACAACAGTTTTTTTCTATTTGTATTAGTTTTCCTCTCTTCTTCATTCTTTCCAGTGCTTTCTTTTCCAAGCCTGTCCCTTTATAATTTATTCCTCATGTCTTTATTAGAAAACATAAAGCACTGAAAAGGAGATCAGGGCGCGTTTCATATGTTTGTCAATTATTATTTGAACAAAAAAAGATCTCGCTCGTTTCCTCGTAATAAAGAAGTAGCGTTTATATACGTTTGTGAAGACCTTAGGCAAAATTTGACTGCCAAGTTCTCCTGGGGTTACGGTTGGAGCAATAAGCTGACCTGAACTGAAGTCATTCTTCTGAAAACAATACCAGAATAAATCATAATGTTTCAGCTCAAGGATTGCCTTTTGAGAGTGAGTATTGCCCCTTTAAAGGATTTATTTTGTCGAATGGGCAAATGATTCTGAAAATTATTCTGCAAAGCATCAAAACACATTTATAAAATGGTACTTTCCACAAACAGAAGGCCATTACGAAAAAAAGGTATCGTTTACATGCGGAGAGAGAGAGAGAGAGAGAGAGAGAGAGAGAGAGAGAGAGAGAGAGAGAGAGAATTAACAATATAAGAGAGAGATAATTTAACAGTATGAGAGAGTGTGAAATCGAGAGAGTTACGAGCAGAGAGAGAGAGAGAGAAAGAGTTAACAATGAGGGGAAAATATTAATATATACAAGGGAAGTTAACAGTATGTGTGTGAGAGAGAGAGAGAGAGAGAGTTGAGAGAGGAGACGAGAGAGAGAGAGAGAGAGAGAGGAAGAAGAGAGGAGAATTAACAATATGAGAGAGAGATAATTTAACAGTATGAGAGAGTGTGAAAGCGAGAGAGTTACGAGCAGAGAGAGAGAGAGAGAGAGAGAGAAGAGAAAGAAAAAATGTACATTTCAAGACACAGTTACTAGTGGGAGAAAAACATTCTCCAGGGGGAACGACATTTATCCGAAGGCTATGCACGCACCGTCCAGAAAATCTGAGGTCTTTATTTTTTTTGGCTATAAACAAAGAAGAAGAAGAAAGTTATCAGCAGCAAGAGTTTCCAGCAGCTGCGTCGACGATGCAAAGAAGTCGAGGACATTGACAGTGATGGACGATTACGACGCAAGAAACGATTTTGCGGGAAATGATACAATGGTGAAATGGGAATGAAATTGCGTTGCCTCTGCTCCTCCTCCTGCTGCTGCTTTTGTTGTTGTTGTTGTGGTTGCTTATTTGTTGTTGTTGTTGTTATTGTGCTTTGTGTGAGAGATTAATGGCCTTTCAAAGATGCTCCAAATGGTTCCAAATCATTTTCGAATTTGATCAGCGCAGACTTCCTGATTTTATTATTATTATTATTATTATTATTGTCTTTTTTTTTTTTTTTTTTTTTTTTGCTCTATCAAAGTCTTCCAATTCAACTGGGTTTGTATTTATAGTGTGGGGTTCCGGGTTGCATCCTGCCTCCTTAGGAGTCCATCACTTTTCTAGGATCCACCACCTCTTTTGCATTGAGTCCTGGAGCTACTTCAGACTCTAGTTTTTCCATATTCTTTTTCGGGGATCTAGGGATCGTAAACCTAGTGCTCCTTTGATTATGGGTACAATTTCTACTGGCATATCCCATCCACTTATCATTCAGGTCTTGATCTATCCAGGTCTTCTGTCTCTCCACTTCTTTCTCTAACTCTGGTGTCCCATGGTATTGCGAAATCAATGAGTGATACTTTCTTCTTGATTTTGTCAATCAACGTCACGTCTGGTCTGTTTGCACGTATCACCCTATCTGTTCTGATACCATAGTCCAAGAGGATCTTTGCCTGATCGTTTCAATCACTCCTTCAGGTTGGTGCTAGTACCACTTATTACTGCAAGGTAGCTGATGTTTCTTGCACAGGCTCCAGTGGAGGGTTTTGCTTTTGCTACTGAATCATGCCTCTTTTTGTACTGGCTCTGTGCAAGTGCGACATTCGCTTGCTATGTGTTTATGGTTTCATTTTTCGTATTGCACTTCCTACATATGGGGGATGATTGTTATTTCCATCTATCGTTCTTTGGATATATCTGGTTTCTTAGGGCCTGATCTTGTGCCGCTGTTATCATTCCTTCCGTTTCCTTCTTGAGCTCTCCCCTCTGTAACCATTGCCATGTGTCATCGCTGGCCAGTTCTTTAGTCTGTCTCATGTATTGTCCGTGCATTGGTTTGTTGTGCTATTCCTCTGTTCTGTTTGTCATTCTCCTTTCTTTATATTTTCTGGGTCTTCGTTCTACTTTTATCAGTCCTTCTTCCCATGCATTCTTTAGCCACTCGTCTTCACTGTTTTGCAGATATTGCCCCAGTGCTCTGTTCTCGATGTTGACGCAGTCCTACACTTAGTAGTCCCCTCCCTCCTTCCTTTCGTGTTATGTATAGTCTGTCCGTATTTGCTCTTGCGTGTAGTGCTTTGTGTATTGTCATATGTTTCCTAGTTTTCTGGTCTATGTTGTGGAGTTCTGCCTTCGTTCATTCCACTATTCCTGCGCTGTATCTGATTACTGGCACTGCCCATGTGTTTATGGCTTTTATCATATTTCCGGCATTGAGTTTGAATTGAGTATCGCTTTGAGTCTTCTGCATATATTCTTTCCTGATCGTGTCCCTTCATCTCATGGTGTTTTTATATCCCCTCCTTCCATTATTCCCAGGTATTTGTATCCAGTCTCATCTATGTGTTTGATGCTGTTGCTCCCATCTGGTAGCTTTATCCCTTCAGTTCTCGTTACTTTGCCTTTTTGTATGTTGACTAAGGCACATTTTTTCTATTCCAAACTCCATCCTAATGTCCCCAGATATAATCCTAAAGCGGGCCCACACACGCTCAAATTTTGGTCCAATATTTTGATGTCAAATTATTTGACATGAATTTGATCGTGTGTGGCGTAATTTGATGGCCTAAAAGGTTTGATGTCAATTTTTTACTGATCTGATTTCAGTAGATATTTTTTGAGCCAACGTCAAATAATTTGTGCGTGTGTGGTACCTAGCAATAATTTGCGCAAATTAGTTAGTGATTAGACATAATCTGAGGAGGACGTGCGCGGCTCATCGTCATCATGGCTCCAACAAAACATGAAAAGAAATTTCTTCTTGAGCTTAATGATGTTTATAGAAGTTTACCACAACTTTGGAACATTAAAAGTGACAGAAATAAAAAAGATATGCATATGAGAACCTCTTCTACTCTTCTACAGAAATTCTCTCTCTCTCTCTCTCTCTCTCTCTCTCTCTCTCTCTCTCTCTCTCTCTCTCTCTCTCTCTCTGTACAAATAGTAGATTGTTGTGTTTATCTTATTCATTCCATCTTGATGCTTAAGACAATATCTTTTTATGTCTTATTCACTTCCTCGTGCTGAAGTCCTGCATTTATATATATATATATATATATATATATATATATATATATATATATATATATATATATATATATATATATATATATAATATACAGAATAATATAATATTATATATATATATATATATGATATTATATATATATATATATATATATTATATATATATATATATATATATATATATATATATATATATATATATATATATAAATATTATATATATATATATATATGTATAATATACAGAATAATATTATATATATATATATAATATATATATATATATATATATATATATAATATATATAATATACATATATGTTATACCTATATCATTTAATAAAGGAGCATGACCAAATCGTTCACGACACAAATACCATTGCTGGGCCCACTTTCGTTTCTGTGTGTTCTTCAACGCTAAGCCAAGAGCCAACGCGTGTTTATGCATCCATGATGACATCTGGGAGCAAAAGAAAATTTGATGAGTTTGAGCGTGTAGGGCGAACGTCAAACCGTCAAATAATTTGACATAAAAAAATTTGACCCAAAAATTTGAGCGTGTGTGGGCCGCTTACAGTCTGGATTAGGGTATCTATTTCCTTGATGCTCTTACCATACAGCTTGATGTCGTCCAAGAACATCAGATGGTTGATTCTGTTTGCCTCTTTTCTTGAGTTGGTACCCGGCATCCATCTTCTGTAGTACTTTTGTCATGGGGAATCATGGCTTCTACGAAGAGTAGTGGGGACGGTGAGTCGCCCTGGAAGATCCCTTCTCCTGATATTAACCTTCTGCTAGGCGTTATTCCAGAGCTTGTAAGTATTGTATTCCAGTTGAGCATTGTATTTTTTGAGGAAGCTGATGGTGTTTTCCTCTGCTCCATATATTTTACAGGCATTCTATTAGCCATATGTGTGGTATCATGTCGAAGGCTTTCTTATAGTCTATCCATGGCATGCTTGGGTTGGTTTTTCCTTCTCTTACTGTTCTTCATTACCATTTTGTCTATCAGGGGCTGGTCTTTTGTGCCCCTACACTTCCTTCTGCAACCTTTCTGTTGGTGGGGATGGTATTTGTATCCTCTAGGTAGTTGTATAGCCTTTCGCTGATAATACGTGTTAGTAACTTCCACATTATTGGTAGGAGGTGATAGGCCTGTAGTTACTGGCTATATTTCCCTTACTCTTATTATTATTATTATTATTAATTAGTTATTATTCTTATTATTTTATTATTGTTATTAGTTATTGATTATTATTATTATTATTATTATTATTATTCAGTAGATCATGTAACCCTATTCATCAGAACAAGCCTACCACAGGGGTCATCGACTTGAAATTCAAGCTTCCAAAGAATATTATGGTGTTCATTGGGAAGAAGTAAGAGGAGGCAAAGGGAAATACAAAAAGAAGAGATAGTCATATAAGGTCTTGTTTACATGGCAGGCGCTTATGTCATAAGTAATCTAAGTATCGGAAATAGCTCTCTCAGCCATATCGTAAATAATGATACCGAGGTAACGAGACACTGGAAGAATTAATATATACGAATTCTAATTTATTCTAATGGCTAGCTTTGATAACGATTCATAAATGAAAATAACATATGATACGGTTGGCATAGAGGTAGAACACGGAAAAAATCTATAGTTGTTCACATATTTGCATTTATTTTATCTTAGGAAGCCCCTCAGTGAATTAAGATGTTTAATTAAACATCTTGTCATTAATTATTAGAGAAATATCGTCCATTCAGGTATATCACTGAATTAAATTAGGTCATTGTTCGAAAGGAACAAGCCATTTCTTCATGATTACGATACTCCTTGATGTATTTTACATTATTCATAACCTGAGTCAGTTTATAACATTTCTGCTAACGTAACAGGTCTACGAGAAGATAGATGAAAGTATACTTTTTCTATCCCTTTACCAGCAACATTGGATATTCAATTATCATTGTAGTATTACCAGTGGTAGACGACGAACCTATGGGTTTCTCTGAAATGACTTAGTCCCCAATATATAAACAAGTAAAAAAAATGCGACGAAGAGTTTTCTGTACAGCGTATAATGCTGTATGAAACTCTCATCCACGACCCATGAAACTTTCAACCTATAAAGGTGCAAGACACATGATCATGGCTAACTTTAACCTTAAATGAAATGAAAACCGCTGGGGCTAGAGGGCTGCAATTTGGTGTGTTTGATGATTGGAGGGTGGATGATCTACATACCAATTTGCAGCCCTCTAGCCTCAGCAGGTTTTAAGATCTAAGGGCGGACAGGAAAAGTGCGGACGGACAAATAGCCATCTCAGTAGCTTTCTTTCTACAGAAGTTCATAAATTTAAATATTGTCGGTGTCATTGTTATGCAAAATAATCTTTCTTTTCTCACTTCTATCCATTGATTGCGTCATAGGCATCAATTGCGTTAACGCCCATCGATTGGTATATCTCGTCTTTTTCGTTAGAAAAAATTGAAACTTTTTCTTCCTTGATAAAAAAAAAAAAAAAAAAAGGTGTATCATTCCGCTCGCAGGAAAACATCCCCATAAACATAAGGACTTCAGATGATCGAGTGATAAATTATCTCTTCTTTTATATATCTTTTTATTATTATTATTTTTTTTTTTAGAATGGCACTGATGCCTTGAAAAATGTCTTTCGGTCGATTTGACGGAACAATAGTCCAATGGCAATTTTACGGCTGTTTTCGTTCCCCAGTTGGAATACTCGTCTATCATTCCCCCCCCCCCCCCCCCGCCCCACCCAACCCCCACCTCCCCACGGGTTAGGTGGGTGGGCTTCTGTGTATAAACAAGTCGATCTCACTTCCAATAATAGGGTTTTTTCCTTTGCTTTTTTTGGCGAGGAACTCGAGGCGTTCTTTTATACAAGGCGTGTCTATTAAATAACGAGACAGTAAATAACTCTCCTTTCTTTATTTATTTATTTGTTTATTTATTTATTACAAATTTAATGCTTGTCCTTTTAGTATATTCCCCATTTGCACTAATACATTCTCCCCAGCTGGACGAGTGGGTTACGAGCTCGCCTACCGATTCGCTAGTTCAGAGAGAGAGAGAGAGAGAGAGAGAGAGAGAGAGAGAGAGAGAGAGAGAGTGTGTGTGTGTGTTGGCAGCATACCATTCCATCTATTCTGTTACTAACCCATAATCTCTCAAGTAGGTAGCATTTGCTACCACCATGGGATCCACAACCCTTTCATTAGATGAATTTCAAAGTACGCAAAAAGGCGAGAGGAGATTCATCTGTTGTTCAGTGGGCATTTTTTCCCTCACCATGGGATCCACAACCTTACACTAGGTCCTGAAATCATTAGTATTCCGTCAGACAACTAGTTACATCTACGTTGAATAAATCGCTATTGCCACAGCTGCATACCTCGGTAAAAAGTTCTAAAGGCAATTTCCTTCCTCAAGGGGTCCCCAACCTTCAATTAGATGCCGATCTACTTTAAGATTTAATGCGTTGGAATCCCAAGACATTCTTGAAGCAACAGTGTCTGGTTGACGACGTAAAGGTCAGTTTTGGTAGACTTGCTAGACCTGTAACTTTTATACCTAAAATACTTATAACTATTTCGAAGATATTTCCTGAAATGATCACAAACTTTCCCCTGCATAAGCGACAGTCTAAGGAAAAGGAATGATCCGCAATCGACCAGGTATTTCAAACGACATTTCCCCCGGAATTTAACCCGGGAGAAAAAATTAAGAAAAAGGAAATCTCCAAGAATTTATCTGAAGTGTCTTCGGAGAAGTCTTCTCGGAATTCCAAGTTGGACAGTGTTATAAACAAAGAAAGAAAGTTATCAGCAAGTTTCCAACACCTGCGACAGTGCAAAGAACTCCCTGAGAGAGGAGAGAGGAGACAGGAGAGGACACTGACGGTGACATCATGGGCTTCTCTGGAAAGGAGGTATTCTCCGGAACTTTAGTGCCCAGGATCGCATTTTATTTGTATTATTATTACCTCCAGTCTCCTTCGCGAGTATTAAAAACCAATTATAAAAAGGTGCGGTCATTGTGAAGTAGCCTATATTTGGGAGTCTTACAGTTTCCTTATGAAGGCTTAATACACTTTCTTCATTGGATGGTATATATAAACATACATACATACATATATATATATATATATATATATATATATATATATATATATACATATATATATATATATATATATATTTATATATATATATATATATATATATTATATATATATAGATCTATGTCTTTATTTCTTTAAGAAAAAAATATGGAAATATAGAATATACAGGACAATACGAATTACCTCCTTTTAAGTATTAAATGTATATACTAGGAGTTAGTTGATTGTATAAATATCACTCTGGAAAGAATATATATATATATATATATATATATATATATATATATATATATATATATATATATATATATATATATATATAGTATGTATCTAAATATATGCATTTATGTATATTTACAATATATCTATGTATTTGTTTATACGGATGTATGTATATATACTATATATATTTATATATATATATATATATATATATATATATATATATATAATATATATATATATGTATATATTTTTTTGTATATACTATATATATATATATATATATTATATATATATATATATATTTTATTCTTTCCAGAGTAATATGTATACATTCAACTAACTCCTAGTATATACATTTAAATACTTTAAAAGGAGGTAATTCGTATTGTCCTGTATATCCTATACTTCCATATTTTTTCTTAAAAAGAAATAAAGACATAGATCCTATATATATATGTATATATATATATATATATATATATATGTATGTATGTATATATATACCATCCAATGAAGAAAGTGTATTAAGCCTTCATAAGGAAAACTGTAAGACTCCCAAATATAGGCTGCTTCACAATGACCGTACCTTTTCATAATTGGTTTTTAATACTCGCGAAGGAGACTGGAGGTAATAATAATACAAATAAAATGTGATCCTGGGCACTAAAGCTCCGGAGTATATATCCTTTCCAGAGAAGACCATGATGTCACCGTCAGTGTCTCCTGTCTCCTCTCTCCTATATATATATATATATATATGTATATATATATATATATATATATATATATATAATATATTATATATACACACACATATATATATTATATATATATATATATATATACACACATATACATAAGTATATGTGTGTGCTTGAACGCGTTTCTCTGCAGGTAACATCGTTTTACCGCAATCGCATTGTAATTCTATTTTCCGGACCACAACATTTGCATAAATATATTTCTACTGTTCTTTCTTAATAATGATATTTAAAAAAAAGAAATTCCCAACAAAACGATAAAAATCATATATTTTTGCACGAACGGATTTAACCATATTTTCCAGGAAACTTGGTGTTGCAACCAAGCCGCTGAATACTAATATGTTTTCCACCGTCTAATACTCAGAACTGGTATATTGAACAGTCGATAATTGCAGCGCGTAGGTAAACGTAAAGGGAAGATATTACAACACGCTAATGTCTATTTGGGGTGTGGGTGGGTGGCTTTACCTGTTATTGAAATGAATGGTAGGGTAACTGCAATACAGTAATGCCATCGAGCAATATAATCATTTGCTTGATGAACTGAGATGAACTTAGTATTATTATCCGATATTGAGTTTGTCGCGTCAGTTTGCGATATAATTGGAGCAGATTTTTAGTTTTCTACAAAAGAAAACTATTATTCTGTCCGCCTTCAGATTCAAATAAAAACAATACTTCTGAGGCTAGAGGGATATAAATTGGTATGTTGATCATCCAATCATCAAACATACCAAATTGCAATCCTCTACCGTCAGTAGTTTTTATTTTATTTAAAGGTTAAAGTTAGCCATGGATCAAGCATCTGGCAGCACTTTCCGGAGTCAAGGGACGCACCCTCACTCTACCGTATCTGGTGAGCAACTGAAACGCTACCGGCCATACCTGATGGCTTTATACGTTGTACAGAAAATTCGAGGACACTTCGGCGCATATTTTACTTGTTATTATAAAAACTAAGCAAATTTCAGTAAATCAAAGAAGATTACATTTAAATTGCATGAAGCCAGAT
This sequence comes from Macrobrachium nipponense, assembly GCF_015104395.2. Lineage (NCBI taxonomy): Eukaryota > Metazoa > Arthropoda > Malacostraca > Decapoda > Palaemonidae > Macrobrachium > Macrobrachium nipponense. The sequence goes on from NC_061108.1 coordinate 1,083,551, forward strand.
GTGGATCTATAATATCATTAGGATGGCTGATATGGTTAGTCGTAATATTAGGCTGTACCATTCCTAATTGAGGCCTATACAATAAACTTTGGCCCACTCTGCCTCTGACCCTTACTTCCTCGATCGTTATTGCCAGTTTATCATTATGCGTTTATTAATTTTTGTAAAGGATGAAACAACGCTGGTTTTCTCATTCACGCACAATCATCATCTTACTCGGAACGCAATAAATAAATAAATAAATATATAAATAAATTTCAGAAAAGGAAGTTCGTCACACATTGTAATCATGTTTGACAGTTACTTCAAATAGTTCAGGCAAGAAAATACAAAATTCTACAGGTTATGTATCCTCTCTCTCTCTCTCTCTCTTCTAAGCTTCTGGAGGTTGGTTTTTGGAATTTGGAAGAGTATTGGAAGGACGGTGAGGCTGTAATTTCTCTCCTGTGCCTTCTTCTGCCCCCGGGGTTCCCCCCTCCCTCTGCCCTAACTGACTTGTCTGGTGTTGAATTTTATTGCAGTGTTTTCATTGTAATATTTTCATAAATTCTCTCTCTCTCTCTCCTTCTCATCTAAGTTCAATCCCCCTCTCCTCTTCTCTCTCTCATCTCATCCCTAACGAGCAACTGATTGTTTGATGTAGAATTTCAGTGAAGTGCATTTATTGTATGTAACATAAATTTTAATCTTTTCATAAACTAATATCAAAAAATAGGTCTGTCTTTTTTTATTTCTATTTTCGTTACATTTATCGAATGGTTTAGCTCATTTTCATTACAATTTGAAAACGAGGTGCCATATTACACGGTTTGGAAGTGACACGTGAAATTCATTCAATTATTCTCATGAAATCATAGTTTACGTGTATAACTATCATCATCATCAAGTTTTCGCCCATGTTATTAATTATTGATATCTACTTTATTCACATTCGTTATATGCATTTGGTGTGTCCTCTCATTCTATGATCTAACTCTGGAATTCTCTTTCGACTTCTGTTTTCCAGAAAAAATAAACGCTTTAGATATATTTGGGAAACCAGTGGAGGGTACAAAAGTATAATAATAATAATAATAATAATAATAATAATAATAATAATAATAATAATAATAATAATAATAATAATAATAATATAATAATAATAATTGTATAGGAGAAAAAGATTGAGATTGGAGACCAGTTTGAATTTGCTTTGGATACCTTGTGTGTGTGTGTGAGAGAGAGAGAGAGAGAGAGAGAGAGAGAGAGAGAGAGAGAGAGAGATAGTGGCATCTTTCCTCACCTTTAAAAGAGCCACGGTCACCAATTACATTTATTTTTTTCCCGAATTAAGATTATTTCCCCATTCTCATTACCTCACGTGTTGTCACTTAAGGCCCAGCGGTCGCACAGCAAGACTTGTCTAATCAAATTTTCCCTTTTTTTCATTTTCACTTATATATCCTCCGCGAGGAAAATTAACTTGCTTAATACGAGAAACAATTCGCGAGGATAAAATTGTTTGTAAAATACTCGGCTTTGCCTGTACAGGTACTTTTTTTTTATCCTAGTTAACTTATCAGTTCCAGAGGGCCTTAATTCTTCGCACCGTTGGACTCTGGAACAGAATCCTTGAGGATGTCTTGCAATTGGAACAACAGAGTTTCAAGCGAAGATGCAGTGCATGACTACCCTAATATATTTTTTGTCTATTTATTTGTCTATTTTTTTTTTATAAGGTAGGTCTATTCTTTCTGTATTGCCTACTACCACCTGTTACTTCTTTCAAGTGAACGACATATTCTTTAGAAGCTTGAATTTCAGGTCAATGGCCCCTTTGGTCGGATTGTTCCATATGAATAGGGTTCATCTTCTGGGTAATAATAATAATAATAATAATAATAATAATAATAATAATAATAATAATAATAATAATAATAATATGTGGCGCCGTGGCAGAGTGGGTTAGGTCGTCAATGGACTGGTTAAGCAACATTGGGGCTGGTCAGTCGTTGGATGGGTGACCGCTCTCCTCGGCGTTGATTCTTTGGGAAAGGATCTTTACCATAATTTCCTCAGTCTACTCAGCTGTACATGAGTACCTGATGGGGTAGGGTCCAGCTATGGGTTAAATAGCAAAACTCAGCAATGATGTTAAGAAATGAAGGAATAAACGACAACGACGTAAATGGAACCTCTGGCAACGGAAGAGCTTCGTCCGGCAGCCAGGTATTCAACCCAATTGAAGGGGAAGACGGTCAGGTACTTGGAGGTCGTCATCCAGCAACTGACCACCACAACGACAGTAACCAACAGCCTGAGATTGGAGCTACAGAAGCAAACTAAAGGAAGAAATGGACAAGAGAAGAAAATAAGGAAATATGGAGATGCTACATCAGAAGCAACCCGACGCAGAGAGGATATAGAAGAAGGTTGGTCAACATCTGGAATGAGAGGAATAACAACTCCCAAACAGAGCAGAGGCTGGCAGACCAAGTAAGGAACATAAAGAAAAAGAACTGGCTCTCCCCAACAGAAAGAGAGGAACTGGAAAGGGAACGAATTACACGAAGATGAAATGAGAGACGATGGCACAGAAGACGACAGGGATGATGAGGTATCAAACAATGAGACACAAAGAAACTCCAACGAAGTAACAGAGAGGCCGGAATGGGTAGAAAAGATTAGACAATGGATGGAGCCAGATACAGAGCAAACAAAGATCCCCTCCATTAAAGCCTACAACATCAAGAAATTAGGGGAGAAAACAAGTGAGGTCAATGAAATAATGGGCATAATACACACCACCAGTATCACAGAAACAAATAACTTGGCATATGCAGGAGCAAGATTAGTAGCAGAACTGATGGGGATTCGAACACCAACACCACCAGCACAACCAACCCAACAGAAACCAAAACAGGAAAAGGCGCCTGGAAAAGCAAATCATGGTGATGAGATCTGACTTGAGTAAACTGAAAGAGATGGCAGAAAAAAGGCTAAGAAGCAAGAAAACAAGGGAGGAACTCAACGAGAAATACAAAGTACAAGAGAGGGGACTAAACAACACAATAGAAGATGTAAAACAGAGGCTTAAGGCCAAAGCACATAAGATCTAACGGTGCATGAACAGGAAGAAGGGATATCAACAGAACAAACTATTCAGAACCAACCAGAAAAGACTATACAGCCAACTAAGAGGGGAAGACAACCACCAAGAAATTCCTGAAGCCGAACCAAGTAAGAGACTCTGGAAAAACATATGGAGCAATCCGGTATCACACAACAGACATGCAATATGACTCCAGGAAGTCAAGGAAGAAGAAACAGGGAGAATAAAACAAAGATTCACAGAGATCAAATACAGGCACAGGTCAGTCCCACCCCCCAAACCAAAGAAAATGCCAAACTGGAAAGCCCCAGGTCCCGATGAAGTCCATGGATACTGATTCAAAAACTTCAAGGCTCTACACCCACGAATAGCAGAACAACTCCAGCATTGTATCTCAAATCACCATGCACCCAAATGGATGACCACAGGAAGAACATCCTTAGTACAAAAAGACAAGAGTAAGGGAAATATAGCCAGTAACTACAGGCCTATCACCTGCCAACCAATAATGTGGAAGTTACTGACAGATATCATCAGTGAAAGGCTATACAACTACCTAGAGGAGACAAACACCATCACCCACCAACAGAAAGGCTGCAGAAGGAAGTGTAGGGGCACAAAAGACCAGCTCCTGATAGACAAAATGGTAATGAAGAACAGTAGGAGAAGGAAAACCAACCTAAGCGTGGCATGGATAGACTATAAGAAAGTCTTCGACATGTTACCACACACATGGCTAATAGAATGCCTGAAAAAATATGGGGCAGAGGAAAACACCATCAGCTTCATCAAAAATACAATGAGCAACTGGAATACAATACTTACAAGCTCTGGAATAAGACTAGCAGAAGTTAATATCAGGAGAGGGATCTTCCAGGGCGACTCACTGTCCACACTACTCTTCGTAGTAGCCATGATTCCCATGACAAAAGTACTAAAGAAGATGGATGCTGGGTACCAACTCAAGAAAAGAGGCAACAGAATCAACCATCTGATGTTCATGGATGACATCAAGCTGTATGGTAAGAGCATCAAGGAAATACATACCCTAATCCAGACTGTAAGGATTGTATCTGGGGACATCAGGATGGAGTTTGGAGTAGAAAAATGTGCCTTAGTCAACATACAAAAAGGCAAAGTAACGATAACTGAAGGGAAAAAGCTACCATATTGGAGCAACATCAAACACATAGATGAGACAGGATACAAATACCTGGGAATAATGGAAGGAGGGGATATAAAACACCAAGAGATGAAGGACACGATCAGGAAAGAATATATGCAGAGACTCAAGGCGATACTCAAGTCAAAACTCAACGCCGGAAATATGATAAAAGCCATAAACACATGGGCAGTGCCAGTAATCAGATACAGCGCATGAATAGTGGAATGAACGAAGGCAGAACTCCGCACCATAGATCAGAAAACAAGGAAACATATGACAATACACAAAGCACTACACCCAAGAGCAAATATGGACAGACTATATATAACACGAAAGGAAGGAGGGAGAGGACTACTAAGTATAGAGGACTGCGTCAACATCGAGAACAGAGCACCGGGGCAATATCTGAAAACCAGTGAAGACGAGTGGCTAAAAAATGCATGGGAAGAAGGACTAATAAAAGTAGACGAAGAACCGAGAAATATACAGAGACAGGAGAATGACAAACAGAACAGAGGACTGGCACAACAAACCAATGCACAGACAATACATGAGCCAGACTAAAGAACTAGCCAGCAATGACACATGGCAATGGCTACAGAGGGGAGAGCTAAAGAAGGAAACTGAAGGAATGATAACAGCGGCACAAGATCAAGCCCTAAGAACCAGATATGTTCAAAGAATGATGGACGGAAATAACATCTCTCCCATATGTAGGAAGTGCAATACGAAAAATGAAACCATAAACTACATAGCAAGGCGAATGACCGCCCGCTTGCCCCCACAGAACCAGTACAAAAAGTGGCATGATTCAGTGGCAAAAGCCCTCCGCTGGAGCCTGTGCAAGAAACACCAGCTACCTTGTAGTAATAAGTGGTACGAGCACCAACCTGAGGGAGTGTTAGAAAACGATCAGGCAAAGATCCTCTGGGACTATGGTATCAGAACAGATAGGGTGATACGTGCAAATAGACCAGACATGACGTTGACTGACAAAGTCAAGAAGAAAGTATCACTCATTGATGTCGCAATACCATGGGACACCGGAGTTGAAGAGAAAGAGAGGGGAAAAATGGATAAATATCACGATCTGAAAATAGAAATAAGAAGGATATGGGATATGCCAGTGGAAATTGTACCCATAATCATAGGAGCACTAGGCACGATCCCAAGATCCCTGAAAAGGATTCTAGAAAAACTAGAGGCTGAAGTAGCTCCAGGACTTATGCAGAAGAGTGTGATCCTAGAAACGGTGCACATAGTAAGAAAAGTGATGGACTCCTAAGGAGGCAGGATGCAACCCGGAACCCCACACTATAAATACCACCCAGTCGAATTGGACGACTGTGATAGAGCCAAAAAAATATATATAATAATAATAATAATAATAATAATAATAATAATAATAATAATAAATAATAAATAATAATAATAATATAATAATAATAATAAAATTAAGAAGTCACTGGTGAGGAAATGTGAAAATGAGTTGGAACCATTTGAAGCATCTTTGAACGGCCATTAATCTTTCACACAAAGCACAACAACAATAACAACAACAACCACAACAACAGCAGCAGGAAGAGAAGCAGAGGAAACGCAATTTCATTCCCATTTCACCATTGTATCATTTCCCGCAAAATCGTTTCTTGCGTCGTAATCGTCCATCAATGTCAATGTCCTCGACTTCTTTGCATCGTCGACGCAGCTGCTGGAAACTCTTGCTGCTGATAACTTTCTTCTTCTTTGTTTATAGCAAAAAAAATAAAGACCTCAGATTTTCTGGACGGTGCGTGCATAGCCTTCGGATAAAAGTCGTTTCCCGTGGGGAATGTTTTTCCCTGGCAGTAACTGTCTTGAAATGTATCTCTCTCTCTCTCTCTCTCTCTCTCTCTCTCTCTCTCTCTCTCTCTCTCTCTCTCTCTCTCTCTCTCTCTCTCTCTCTCTGAATGATAAACGATATGTTTTTTTTAATGGCCAGTTGCTTGTAAGGAGGGTAACATATCATAAATAGGTGTCTATGATTTGCTGAATACGCTTGGTAGATATACATGCACATACGTTCGTAAGCATACATGCTTACACAAACACACACACACAAATATATATATATATATATATATATATATATATATATATATATATATATAATATATATATATATATCTATATAGATATAATATATCGATATATATATATGTATATATATATATATATATATATATATATATCTTATATATATATATATATATATATATATATATATTATATATCATATATAATATATATATATAGATATATAATATATATATATATATATATATATATATATCTATATATATATATATATATATATATATATATCTATATATATATATATATATATATATATATATATATATATATATATATATATATATATATGGTGCTAGGCCTCTCGTCTTACTATTCTTTACCTAGCAGATTCTGCTAAGTAAAGGACAGTAAGTTGAAAAGCCCTGGAGATCTTCTTTGTTTCTCTTTCCTTCGTGGCATATGTCTTTATATATTTATAGCCTTGTGGGTAAAAGAGCTTCATTGTAATTCTCAATTCTTGTTCCGTGGTTCGCGCCCGTGAGCCGACGAATTTCTTATCAGCTAAAAAATTCCCAATGGTTAACTATTTATATGAAAATATAATAATTCCAAAGTAGAACGAATTAGATATTAAAGGACATCTTGCAGCTTAATTAATGCGTATATGAATCACGGCGGTGTAATAAAACTCATATATCTATATATATATATATATATATATATATATATATATATATATATATATAATATATATATATATATATATATTTTTATATATATATATATATATATATATAGATATATATATATATATATATATATATATGTATATATATATGTATATATATTATATATATATATATATATATACTATATATATATATATATATATATTTATTTATAAATGAAGAAAAAAGGCCCATGAAACACTATTTGACCGTTGCAACCATACATATGTAGGGCTGATGCCTTTGTATAATAAGGCGCCCTGTGAGGTTATTTAGACCTGCGATAATTTACGCTAAGGTCGGTTTGTTATGACTCTCCTTCTTCATTGGAGTGTCTTGGATTTCGATGATAATTTCTAAGTTCATTCAGTGTCTTCTTTCTGATGTGAGGTTTCTAGTTGAAACACAGAGTACAAAAATAACTGTATTCTCGAAGTCTACATGATGAAGATCAGATAAAATTGGACAGGTCTGCCAATAATGATGGCTAATTCAAGTCTGACTACAATATGGTTTACAAATCATAAAGTGAGCAGACAGTAGCTCGAATATATGAACATACACGCAGATGACATAGATTACAAGTCATGTAGGCCGCCTGGGTTATAGGTCACTGTGGATGTCTCAAGCAGGAAGCTTTGACAACCGTTTACAAAACAATAGGTTTGATGACCACAGATGACGGCAAACCAGAGACTGACTGATACAACACGTCATCTTAGCCTACTTTATCTTATCTGGTCTGATTACATTCCAGCAAGCAAACTGGTTGACCTCTTGGGTCACTAGTTTTAATTAATCATAGTTTTAGTTTTTATATATGGAATAACATTCCATATTTTATCATTATGTAACACTTACATAAATGCTCGGTCGGCTACAAAACCAAACACTGAACATTACTCAAGCTTGACCTACATTTGACTTATAGGAGGGTGATACAGACACTATGGTGAATATATAGATATATAGAAAATACTTATAAGTAAAAAAAATTCTTGGTGTACACAAATACAGATTCATGTAATAAGATATAAGACATATGCATATGATAATATTCGTAAATACTAATGATCACGTGATATATAATGATACAGTTTTACACTTCAACTCATGAAGATACATATGCTACAGAAAATACTAATGTACTCCTGATAATTGTATAACATAAATATTTACATGATAAAAATCATATTTTAACTGCTAAAAATCATATATGAAGTTATAAAAATCATATATTAACTGATATATTAACTGATATACTAACTGCAGTTATTGGTAAGATACAAGGTAACAGATTGATTATATGCTACCTTCTTTATTTATTCATTATATAATATATATTATATATATATATATAATTAATATAATATATATATATATATACATTGATTCATATAATTATGATCAATATAAGTGCACTTGATACAAATGATTAACATAAATGACTAATCTAAGTGATTAATCTAGGTGCACTCTAAATAGATTCCTAGTGTGTACACGCACAGATATATATTGATTCATTGATTAACTTCCATATTCTTCAAATAAGCATGCTTAGATATATAATGATTGTGATACTATACGGATTCTGTTATTTACTGATACTTTATATATGGAATACATAGCCAAGGATATACCCACTGCACATCTAACTAGCGATTCGAACAACTTTTCGCCCATTACACCTAGACAATCACCTAGAGCCAAATGAAATGGCCAATTCCAAATGGTTAAAAACAAGGGGAAATTGCCTGAGCAGGGTCCGACGTTCTATTTTGCGCCCGTAGTTGTTCTCTGCATCCTATGCCATACGAATACGTTCACGATGAATAAGATCATCCCCAGCACGAGTCCTACGCCAGCAAACGTAGTGTTGAATACCCTTCTTGGTCGTAATTGTCGGAAGTATGTCCCTTTGTAGTCAATTCCAACAGCCGCTTGACCATTCCGCATTAAAAACGAAATTAACGCTGGGATACAGGTGACGGTCTAGGAAGTCCACGAAATAAGCTTGTTCACTTATGATGGTGCTTATTCCCTTCACATTGTAGGCGGTCGTTACTCCACTGCAGTCGTCCGCAGCGATGAACGGTTTTTGAAGTTGTAGACGATCTGTCCGGGCATGCGATGTGAAACTCTCGTACTGCAAGGTGTAACCAGGTTCTGTTAATCAGCCTGCAAGTGAAATTATACTTGTCACTAGGGCAAAGTAAATTCAGACAACGTCCAAATATGGGAGGGAGAAAGCCGTTAACAACTAGACTTAACTAACATGAATTCACTGATATTTTATGGAATTCAAAAGAGTCAGCTGTACAAACTTTTTTATCCATGGCATTATAACAATGAGTGAACCTATCCAAGTGTCTGACGACCATAAAAATATCCATATTAACAGATATCAATACGAACCCCAAAGAAAATTCGATATTACTGGCTGTCAGCTACTAGACAAAGAAGTGGGAAACGGAGCTATTTGTAAAATTGCCAAGCAACATAAGAATCAAAGAGATTATTAATCATGATTCTGTAATTCGCTACGCTTACTGAAATTAAACTGTGATAGAATCCGATCCTACGCAGGAGATTCAACGAAAGAACCCACTATGTAACTAATTTCTATATAAACTTTGGTTTTTTCAAGAAAATGTGACATTATCCCATGAATGTGATCTACTTGAATTGTAATATGCTAGTGTTGCAAGTAAATATTTCAGATCCATGACCTGATACTTCTAAAATGTCCGTTTACCAATGTCATAAGTTGATTTATTGACTCTAATAGTCTATGAAATTCTGAAAAAATTAATTCTTTTGGATGTTATAGAAATTCTATTCACTTATTTTGTTAATTAATTTTAAAACGATTGCGATTCTTTAACTAAGTTTGCATTGATCACAACGGATAGGAATAGGTTACGGCTATGTATGTTACCGTGACCTATGAACCACATGTGAAGTTCATGAGCTAAGCATTCCTCTCCAGCTGGCTTGTTTTACAAGCACAAGACAACACACAACCACAGATGAAGCCTGTGCAAGCGGATTATTGTGGTTAAAAGGAACAGTGATGCATGTGCGATTTATACAATGATTCAGCAACACGCGCTGGGCAGGAGACTGCGCTCACGCCAGCTTTAAGAGTTACGTTACTAGCTCATATAAATACGACTTTAGTACTTTCAAATGATAGCCATGTATGAATTGGATATTTTTCTATTTTTTGTTTTAATACTCCACCCACATGAGAAGAATGTCTGAAAAAACAGTACCAAAATTGAACAGCATTAGTTTCATGTTGGAAATCTGCAAGATTGTAAAATATATGTAATTACTTATGTTAAATTAGATATTCCTTGTTCAAAACTAATGAAAAAGGTTTCCATACAAATTTTATATATATTATTTTTCCTGTAAGATCCATATAGGATTATTCACATAGATATACATTTTCACTTCTAGACTTGCTGACTAAAATCTCTTTTTTTTTTTTTTCATTGACTACGAATATAAACCATCGGAACAAAAATATGCCAGTAGGTTTTGATATGTGTTTGAACTTTTTGCTTATTTGTCGTTAATATCCCTAGAATACCGAATGGGCTACTAAACTTGTCGTTAAGTTAGAGTTCAAACCTTTACGCATATATATTTGGATATTTTATAAACACCTACTGCATATGGTTACGTTTTGTTTATTGATTTTATCGTGATTCCTTTTCATTATAATTTGTAACCCTTCCAACTTCTTACGGAGTATATTATATCGACTCATACTTGTATCTATACTTCTTTATATTTGAAAAATTAATGGTTGGCCTGAATATGTGGAAAAGTTTTCTAGCGGGCGTACCGAATAAGGCTATTTGGGGTATCATTTCTATACATGATATGAATGATAAAGGTATTTAAAAGCGCGAGAACCGCTATAATCCAGTTCGGATCCAATATCCCGAGTGTAACTCGTAGGACAATGACACTTTTTTATTTATCCGTTCTACCAAACCAATTGACTCTGGGTGATAAAATATGTTATTGATTTTCTTAATGCAAAGGAATTCACACAACGAGATAAGGAAATTATTATTGATTTACACCACCCGAGTCAGAGATTATCATGTGTTGAATTCCATATTTACTGATGTAGCACTCATAAATATTCCTAGCGCACTCAATTGTGGTGTTTGTCTTTTAGTGCTATTAATTCTATATAACGTGTCAAGGCAACTATTAACACTAAGAGGTGATTATATTCCTATGTCAGACTCGTAAAACCCTGTTAATAAATCTATGTGCACTCTTTCAAAGGGTTGCTTTGGCACAGGATAGGCCCCTAAACTGACAGGTGTCTTAGTGTCCTTTGTTTTCATGACACATGTGAAAATTAGTTATGTGCTTTTTATATCTGTAAGCATTGTAGGCCAGTAAAATAGTGATTTGGCTTTCTGTGACATAATAGAGAACCCTGGATGACCATGTAATGGATTGGAATGCAACCAGTTTAGGACGATTGGTATAGAAGAGATTATTACTACTACCTGGTCTTTAGTCACCTGCGGTGTTCTTCGGGTTTTCCTCGTCACGGACCTACATATAATATTACCTTTGATTACATAATTCTGCTACACATACTTTAAATATACTTTTGCTTTAGGATTTCCGTTCGGAGCATTTATTGTTTTACTTAGCTGTTGACCCTTTTAGTCCAACTAATGATTCTTTGCAGTATGGTGCGGGATTGCGGGATAATGCGTCAGCTATGATATTTGCTTTCCCAGGTAGATATCTTAACTTGGCTCCAAAGACCTGAATGATCATATGCCACCGAGTTCCTATGGGACTGTGATTAAAGTCTTTGAACAACTCGGTAAGGGACTTATGGCCAGTAAGGACTTTAACAGGATAGCCGTAGATTATGAACTTAAAATGTACTAGTGAGATAATGATACCTAGCCCTTCCTTGCCTATTATTGCATATTTACTTTCAGAGGGCTTTAGTTTACGTGAATAAAAAGCTATAGGAAAGAACTGTTTACCATATTGCTGAAGTAGTACCCCTCTTACCCCTTGGTCTGAGGCGTCTGTTGCAATAAAAAAAAATTCCTAATTTAAATCAGGGAATTTTAAGATAGGTGAACTGCATAATTCCAATTTTAAGATATCGAACACCTGTTGATGCTTTTCAGACCATAATAAATCTACGCCCTTCTTCGTAAGATCTGTTAAAGGAGCTGCTGTGATTGACGAATTACATATAAACTTACGATAGTAATACCCACTACAGCTCAAAAGTGCTGCATCCCCCTTTACGTTAATAGGTACCGGAAAGTTACGAATAGCCAACACCTCACCATGGACTACTTCAAGACCTTGACTAGACACATAAAACCTAAATAAACATGTTCGGTTTTAAAACTCACATTTAGATATTTTACTCTGAGATTATTTTGTCTTAGTCCCTGTAGCACTAGCTCTAGTTTATGCGAATGTACTTCTACGGTATTAAAAAAGATTACAAGACCAACCATATAGGCATGTAGGGTATCCCCTAAAAAAGTCTCCAAACACTATATTAATCATTCTGGAGAATGTAATTGGGGCGTAACGTAAACCGGAGGCATACATTAAAATTTATAATGTCCCCTGAGTGTGCTGAATGGTGCGTGATATGAACCTCACTAGCTAATGGTATCTGGTGAAAGCCTTAAAACCCTCTTACGCCGATTGGACTATTAAACGTCGAGTCAAAAATGTTGTTCCCGTATGCCGATTGGACGTAATTATACGTCGACTCAAAAAAGTTTTTTTTTATTAAAATTCCGGAAAATACTTATAGAGCCTACCTCCCGAAAACTATTGAATCACGCACCTTGGTGATGCGGTCGAGTTTCACGGATCAAGGCGTTGTTTTGTTTACAATCGTTACGCAGGCGCGCAAGCGCGAATTTTTTTCTTGTATCGCCACTAAAGTATCAGCTACACATCTCAAAAATTATTTCGTCATACATTAAAATTTATAATGTCCCCTGAGTGTGCTGAAGGTGGTGTATGAGGTACCTCACATAGCTAATGGTATCTGGTGAAAGCCTTTAACCCTCTTACGCCGATTGGACGTATTAAACGTCGAGTCAAAATGTCTCCCGTATGCCGATTGGACGTATTATACGTCGACTAAAAAAAGTTTTTTTTTAAATTCGCGGAAAAAGGAAAACTATAGGCCTACCAGCCAAAAACTTTTGAATCACACGCCTTGGGTGATGCTGGGAGTTCACGGATCAAAGCGTTGTTTTGTTTACAATCGTTACGCAGGCGCGCAAGCGCGAATTTTTTTCTTATCGCACTAAAAAGTATCAGTGACCATCTCAAAAATTATTTCGTCACTTTGACATAATTTTTGCACAATTTTAAATTATCCTTTACATGGAGTATTATATATGAAAATGTGCGCAATTTCATGTAGAATACAACAAAAAATACTCATGATTGTAGCTTTTATCAGTTTTGAAATATTTTCATATAAATAACTTTTTCCTTACGTCCGCGCTGTAACTCTTCCGATAAATTTTTTCGTGCGATTGTCCCAATGTTTGCACCATTTTAAATTTGCCGTTACATAAAGTTTTATATATGGAAATGTGCGCAATTTCATGGAAAATACAACTAAAAACAACCCATGGTTGTAGCTTTTATCAGTTTTGAAATATTTTCATATCAAAAACGATAAGTGCCAAAATTTCAACCTTCATTCAACTTTGACTCTACCGAAATGGTCGAAAAACCCAATTGTAAGCTAAAACTCTTATATTCTAGTAATATTCAATCATTTACCTTCATTTTGCTACGAATTAGAAGTCTCTAGCACAATATTTCGATTTATGGTGAATTTATGAAAAAAAAAAAAACATTTTCCTTACGTCCGCGCGGTAACTCTTCCGAAAAAAATCAGAAATTTTTTTGTGCGGTTGTCGTAATGTTTGCACCATTTAAAATTAGCCGTTACATAAAGTTTTATATATGAAAATGTGCGTAATTTCATGTAAAATACAACAAACAATGATTGAAGGTTGCAGCTTGTCTTTTTTTCGAAATATTTGCATATAAATCACAATAAATGGAAAAAACTACGTTCGGTCAACTTTGACTCTACCGAAATAGTCGAAAAACGCAATTGTAAGTTAAAACTCTTACAATCAAGTAACATACAGTCATTTATCTTCATTTTGAAACAAATTCTAAGTGTCTAGCACAATATTTAGATTTATGGTGAATTTTAAAAAAAACTTTCTTTCCCTCCTTTTGCCGATTCGCGGCCGCAAATCTCCGAAATGCGTACGTCGCATTCTCCTAATATTTGTTCCTTTTCATATTAGGCATTTTATAGAGTTTTATATATGAAAATGTGCGCAAATTCATGAAAAATACAAAACGAAATATTTGAAGGTTGTAGCTTTTCTCATTTTTGCAATATTTGCATATAAAAAAAATATATATAAAAATTTCGACATTCGGTCAACTTTAACTCATCCGAAATGGTCGAAAACTGCAATTCTAAGCTAAAACTCTTACAGTATCATAATATTCAATCATTTGTCTTCATTTTGAAAAAAAAATTGGAAGTCTCTAGAACAATATTTAGATTTATGGTGAATTTTTAAAAAAATAATTTTTTTACGTCCGTGAGTTACGAATTCATGCATCATTTTGTGAAATATTTTTTCTGTGTTGCTTTGATAGTTTTACAATGTGTTATATATCAAAATGAATGCAATTTAGTGTACAATACAACGAAAAAAAGTAACTCGTTAGCTTTAACCGTTTTTCGCACAGCTCGATTTGAATACAATTATGTATGAATTTTCTTTTTGCTACCATATATCGCATTATTTATATATGATAATGATATTTTTTTTAATTTTTTTGGTTGCATACTAAACTTCAGGCAATGACAAAAAAAAAGGAGCCAAAAATAAACTCTTAATCTTAAAAGCTAAGCACGCTGTGATTTTTTTAAAAAATTATTTTTTTCCGCTTCCGCGCTCACTCCAAACTCGCCTCGGCATACGGGAGACGTTTTGGTTTTTAGGGCTTAGGCGTAAGAGGGTTAAGTAAGTCCAAGCTGGTGAAAAATTTATTCTGACCTAACAAAGATAAGATATCGTCGGTACATGGCACTGGAAAACGATCAGGAATCGTTTCCTCGTTTGAGCGACAGAAATCTACTCAGATACACCAAGTCCGATCTTTTTTAGGCATGACGTTTAAGGGAAAAATTATATGGGCTATTTGATTTCCTAATGACTCCTATTACTAACCTTTTTTCAATTCGTCATTTATCTCATTTTGAAATTTCATTGGGAGTCTATACAAAGGAATGTATATAGCTTTATGTTTGTCCTTCGACCGTATTTTGTGTTCAATGACATCCGTTTTCCCCCAGAGATCACTCGCTAGTGGAGAAACATCATGATATTCAGATAAAAGATAAAAAAAAATTTTGCTGAGTCACCTCTACTTGAATGACTTTACTGATTTTACTTTAGATAGAGTATAAGAGGGATTCATCTACTACTGGTTGGGTGTGATTGAATTTAGCAAGAGTAAAAAATGTGATATTTATAACTTCCATATCCACGATATGTATATAGGTTTCGTGGATTACTAGATTGGTATTCAGATGGTTACAGACTTCAATATTAACTTGTTGCTGTGAGTCAACAGTGTATAGTCCTTTGTTCGAGGAAATCCGTTATATTTCAGAGTGTCGGGAAGGATTAAAATTTCAGATCCCAGCAAAGTCTTTTATACACGCATAAGACATTCGAGGGTGCATGCGTCTTGAGATTTTGCGTGCAAACTGCGACTGTGGGTGTGGGAGAATTCTGTTGGGTCGCTTGAACAATGTCACGATTTATGAGACAGGTGATTGGTTCCTCTATTTAAGTTATTATTTGATTAACTGTCTCTTTTTGTCCAGAACGGATTTTAATGTGTTGGAAGGTTCATAGAATTTTCCTTTGATAAACACGCCTTATTTGGCAGAAGGTAGGATAATGTTTTCTATACCCATAGATGGATATCCTACAATTACACTAGATATAGATCAATGGTTTTTATAACTATAAAAGTATCTGTAAGCGTGCGCTTATCCGCCCTGTACTGAATCTAAGCTACGCTACGACAATTAACTCTTTATTGCCAATTACTGAAAGCCATACTCCGGACTTCTCAATAGGGAAGTTCGAATAACAACGGTGAGTCTGTAAATACAAGATATTACGTGGACTAAAGGAACAAAAACAATGTAAATGGCTGATATTCTCATTTTACGGCACGTACAGTCGGGCATAATACCCACTACTTATAATAACTTATTTTATTAAAATTACGAGAACCTGCTCTGAATACTTGATACGGTCGTGTGATTCATAGGAAGATTCCTTTTTAATTCGGCAGATTTTGACTGACCTTGACCGTTTTACTAGATGACACAGTAACCAAGTTTGCTGAAGCACGATTTGTTTGTTTCTGATTTTTAGGGCTAATGTTTATCTGTTTCTTTTTATAATAATTAGGATTCTTCTTTTTATCCTCATCGGCAACGTATTGTGTGTTTTTAGCATTATGTTGCTGTTGGTTACGTATAAAGCAACGAACATAAGAATGACTTGAACTATTATGAATTGAGCGATTACTTTTAAAACAAGTTATCCCTACTGCGTTATTATTAACTATATGTACTTGCTGTGGTTTACTTTCATTCTTTGCTAAAATTTGAAATAGTGAGGGATCCAGGTCAGCGCATTTAGACATATTTTTGTTAATTTGTTTATATGAATGTTAAGTAGGTTAGCCTAATGAAATTTTTTTTACAGACATGTTATTCCTTGCAATCCAGCCGTATTTTTTTAAAGCATATAACTAAAAAAATCAAGGCTAAAACTGCGATCGGGACTTTGCAAAGGAGCCTTTATTATCCTGACCCAAAATAGTGTTACCTCTAATTTATCCAGATTGGTAAGGGTGTTCCACTTGTTTTTGTGTGTATTCTTATCACTACGGTGCCTAACGACCCTATCCATGCATCTGTATAAATACAGACGTCCACTGCGTAAACGCATATTCACTGTTTAATATGATTTGTTACGTACAGAATTAATAATCACCCAAAATGATAAGATTAACACAGAGTATATGATTGTAATATTTCAGGTGAACTTCTGGAAACAGAAACTCAAAGATAAAAACTCGCAGTAGCGAAGTCCCAATGATGTAGATACTTTCTGTAAAAAGTAAGATTAAGAATGTCTCGTAACTTCAGCCACAGGAACAACGAAAATTCGACCTGCAAAGAAAACACTCAAAGTTACCCCAAATGAATAAAAAAGGATTGTACTTAGTTTGATTTTGTGAGAAGTCACGGCGTTTCGATAACGACACGGCCTTGGCCCTCCTTCTCTGTTTAGCAATGACCCTGGCTCTTAGTTTGTTTGTTTGTTGAATGATTTGTGTCCTTGAAGATCCGATGCTGCAGACGCATCCGGTTTGTTTCTTGAAGTGCTGGAAGTGCTCAATAAACGATGATGCCTTCTTGAATGATTCTAAAGGAGAGACATCTCTTATGGTTAGGAGGAAGCTTGCGTTGCCGTAGGAAGTAAACAGGTCCGGTTTTTTTCTTGAAGATATGCACTGCTGAAGACGCACACTAAACGATGATACGGTTTCTTGAATGATTCTTGATGTAAGACATATCTTACGTTGACATAAGAGACACTAAGTTGCTTGAAGAATCTCTTACTTTCGCCGTCGTTAACTTCTGATATGATACATTATTCGTTATTCTTCGGAAGACGTTGAACAGTTCTCGCTGGACACTACCACCAATATGTAGGGCTGATGCCTTTTTATAATAAGGCGCCCTGTGAGGTTATTTAGACCTGCAATAATTTACGCTAAGGTCGGTTTGTTATGACTCTCCTTCCTCATTGGAGTGTCTTGGAGTTTGATGATGATTTCTAAATCAGTATCTTCTTTGGGTATGAAGGCGGAGATGTTTCAAACTCATGATGATAATTTCTAAGTTCATTCAGTGTCTTCTTTCTGATGTGAGGTTTCTAGCTGGAACACAGAGTACAAAAATAACTGTATTCTCGAAGTCTACATGATGAAGATCAGATAAAATTGGACAGGTCTGCCAATGATGATGGTTAATTCAAGTCTGACTACAATCTGGTTTACAAATCATAAAGTGAACAGACAGTAGCTCAAACATATGAACATACACACAGATGACATAGATTACAAGTCATGTAGGCCGCCTGGTTTATAGGTCACTGTGGTTGTCTCAAGCAGGAAGCTTTGACAACCGTTTACAAAACAGTAGATATGATGACCACAGATGACGGCCAACCAGACACTGACTGATACAACACGTCATCTTAGCCTACTTTATCTTATCTGGTCTGATCACATTCCTGCAAGCAAACTGGTTGACCTCTTGGGTCACTGGTTTTAATTAATCATAGTTTTAGTTTTTATATATGGAATAACATTCCATATTTTATTATTATGTAACACTTACACATATTTCGAGTACTTACTTCTTTGACCCCTGATCACTGGTAAAATGGCCTTTTATTTTCATATATATATATATATATATATATTATATATATATATATATATATATATATATATATATAGCAAATACCACAGGAAAATGATAGTCAGAAATCCAAGCGCTCTCTTCTTTACTATGACATTGTCAAGGAGCTAAAGAAATACAATTGGAGAGAAAGGTCTCAGGTACACAACAAGATCAAGAATACCAGATGGTTAATTGTCAAAAGGGTAAAAATTAAAAGAGATAATCCAGGATTATCGGATATCACACGGTCACAAACCTAAGCAGATTTGACCCTAACCAACATTACAAAGTATCTTTACAGTCCAAAACATGTAAAAACTGAATATATTAATTTTGTTGCTTATATTTATCCACAACTTTTTTCATTATGAAAGCATCAAGTTTAAATAAACCAAGATTTAAATTTAGAACATTTCTATTATTTGTCTTGATGAAACAAGATTCAATGATATACCTTTTAACTGTGTCATTATATGGGATTAAGGCTTTTGCTTGACTCCAGTTAATAGGATGATCTATATCTCTCATATGTACAAATAATGCATTCGATATTTGCCCAGTTCTCACAGAATATTGGTGCTGTTTGAGACGTTGTGAAAGAGATTTACCGGTCTGTCCGTAATAGACTTTATCACACTTTTTGCAAGGAATTTCATATATCCAGCCTGGAAGATCTTCAGGAGAATTTTTTATTACTAAACTCTTGACATTAATATTACTGAAAACAACATTTATGTTAAAAAGCTTTAAAATTCTAGGAATATCTAAAAACCTTTCATCATAGGGTAATTTTAGAATGTTATGCTTACTATATTCAAGTTTGTCATTAGTTGAATAAAATGTTTTTCTAGCTCTTTTCCATGCCACATCTACAAAAGTCCTTGGGTATTTAAGTTTCAATGCAATATCTTAAATAGTTTTATCTATCATTTTTATGGACAGTTACATCAAGAAAATTCAAATTACAATTTCTTTCTTCCTCTACAGTAAATTTTATAGAAGGGATTAAATTATTGAGATTATTAAGGAATTCCTGGAGATTTTCGTGAACTGGCCAAATACAGAAAATATCATCCACATGCCTAAACCATTAACTTTTTGGTAAGAGTTTTGTCTAAAAAAATTCCAAGTATATATTGCTAAGGACGGGAGGTAAGGGATTACCCATAGCCATGCCAAACTTTTGTACAAAAAATTCCCCTTTAAAACAAAATTTACTATCTTTGATACATAACCTTATGAGACTAACGAGGTTTGCTACACTTAAGGGAATGTCATGGCGTTCTAATTCATCCTCCACATATTCAAGTAAGTCATCTACAGGCACTTTTGTAAATAAAGAGACAACATCAAAACTAACCATATTAAAATCAAAATTCAAATTTAAACTATTCAATTTGTTTATAAAATCAACATTGTTTTTAACATTCGTGTTAGAAATGTTTCCTACCAAAGGATTAAGAATTTGTACAAGCCATTTAGATAAATTATACGTAACTGAGCCCACTGAGCTAATGATTGGTCTGATAGGGTTATTGATTTTATGTGTCTTGACTAAACCATAAATATAAGGTAGGGAGGCGCATTGCGGTGTAAACTGTTTAATTAAATGGTCCAAGCCCTTCAAAATGGATTTAATTTGTTTATTAAAATGGGAGTTCACTGTCTGTGTGGGGTCAGACCTCAGTTTCGTATAAGTATCAGTATCATTTAGCAATGTCATTATTTTACTTACATACTCACTTTTATTCATTATTACCACTGCATTAGATTTATCTGCTTTTGTCACTTTCACTGTTTCGTCTTTAATATTCTTAAAAGCCTGGAGAAATCTCACGGGTACATTAGGGGGAGAAGGTTTACTCATAGCACCATACACAATACCTTTACAAATATTGATATCATCAGGGCATAGGTTTTGATTAAATTTTTCAAAAAACAAAAGGATTTTGAAATGCCGACACATTCCAGGTTACCATTAAATACACCAAAGCTTAACCCATATCCCAAAGCCGCTGTCGTAGCACTATCCCCTGGTTTGTCTGATAAATTAATCATGAAGTCCATGTTGGCATGCTTAGTCCAGTCGCTTTCAGCAATAAGTTTCTTCAGCTTAACTTGAAGCTTCCTTTCAAGACGGTTGCAGCACTTTTTCAATTTTACTCTTGTTGTGTACCTGAGACCTTTCTCTCCAATTGTATTCCATTAGCTCCTTGACGATGTCTTAGTAAAGACGAAAGCGCTTGGATTTCTGACTATCATTTTCCTGTGGTATTCGCTTATTTATGAAGTCACGTGCATCTACTGTGATTTTTTAAGCATATATATATATATATATATATATATATATATATATATATATTATATATATAATATATATATATATATATGTATAGTAGGCCTAGGGTTTTTGATTAATAATATATTGCCTATGGAATGTGGAGAACAGTGAGAAGCGACGACCCGAGAGAAGCTGACAATGAGTTTCTATGGATGGCGTGAGATAAAACTGCTTAGTTAGACAAGTCAATGTACTGAGTTTATGAACTCTTCTCAAAGTGCCTTTGGGAAACTGGTTGTAGCCAGTAATATGAGGCGTTATCGAAGTGTGCATTCGTATGTGCGTGTGCGCCTCTTCTATTCATAATGTATCACTAGCCAAGTCTATGGGAAGACTTGCACAGAGATTCGTGGGAGGAAGGCAAAGCCACGATGGCAGATGCCAAAGTGTTTTTATTTATCAGTGAGTGAGATATTCCGGCTGCAATGGACGGATCTGGAAATGCCGGGGGACAAAGAGTTCCCAGAGGGGTGTGGACTTTTTGGTGACTAGACATTATACTGTTTTGAGTTAGTCTGTAAGACTGGATTACTTGGTTGATTGATTTATTTATTCTTGTTAATAAACGTTAATGTTATGATGCAACTCTCTCATTTTCATTACCTGTTGGAATGGAGAGAAAGAGGTGGAGAGAGAGAGAGAGGGAGAGAGAGAGAGGGGGTGATTGCCGGGAGAGAGAGAGAGAGAGAGAGCCTGTGTGTGTAATAGGGTGTGTGGGTCTGCCTTCCGTTTCGTGTCCACGCTTACCTTATGAATAACTGGGGGAAAATCCCCCCATGTTACAGTGGTGGCAGACGGTTAAGAGGGGATATGAAAGTCTTCTTTCTTTCCTATGCCTAGGAACGCCAATGTAGAGATGGGTGGCCAGTTGGAAAATAAAAGGGGTTATGGCTTAGCGATAGTTTTCGAACGACAAAGCTTGGTGGGATTGGGGAAAATCGTTAAACTGTTAGTTTTCAGTTACTTAGTGAGAAAAAATGAGAAAATATCTGTCTGTTAACTGTGCTAAAGGGAGGGAAGCATTTTATTGGACTCAGCATTTTTCCCAGGGAGTCAGCCTAGAAGCAGTGAGCGCACCCAGTATGACTTTTGCTTGTGCAATGGCGAGTGTGTTCCGAGATACCTGTGCGGGTGTTGCTTTTAATGCTTATATCACTACCGCGTTTTACGAAGAATTTCGAGTTCTTTTTTCCCATTATGGAGTGGTGAGTGTTAAAAAACTATTGTTTATCAAAGGGAGAGGGTTTTTGTTTAAATATTTCAGGGTTATGGGATTGGTTCAAGAGGTCAACAATTTTTCTTGTCTTTGCCCCATAGTGACGTGTTTTCTTTATTTGCACGTGTTTATAATAGACGTATTTGTCTTTGTTTTAAACACATAAGAGTGTATTAAGGTGTATTTTTCTATGCATGTGAACTGTGCTTAGATAATCATATTTGGCTTAGTGACACAGAGCGGCCACAATTTTACGGGCTCAGCACATTTCTGCAGAGAGGCGCGTTGCGAGGGTACGGGCATCCCTCGGGGGGGATAGTCGCATGGAAGGTACCACTGGCCTTCCTCGAGAGATAGTGCAGGGGTGGGCACTAGTGTATACCTTGGGAAGGGGTCCTCAGACACTGTTCAAGGGGAGATGGGGGATACTGCTGGTATGCCTCGGGCTGTTCTGCCGCTCGACTGAGGGGTTGTTCTCACGGGGGGGAGAAATTTTTTTTTTCTCAGTGTGGGTGAACTCCCCCTTTTTCTTTTTTTTTCTTAGTGTTGGGGATGGGTCTGGCCTTGACCATGGATGCTAAGATATCAGCTGATTGATAAGATGATGAAGTGAAATGCCCATAGAGTCTTTTTTTTAGAAAAGATCTCTCTTGGACGAAGAGAAAAGGAAATAAAAAGAGATTTTTCTTTTCCGTGAATGAGGGGAAAAGTAGTTAACATGCACGGGATGTGTTATATGTTTCTTTGTGCCTTGAAAGACACAAATATAAGGGGGATACACTGATTATTTTTTTTATTGTGTTGGAGAAATTACTTTGAAATGCCGATGATTGGTGTTGTATCTGTGTTGTGTGGCAATGGTGTTATGTCATGGTGTTGTATGCTGGAGAAATTGTATGTCATAGGATTCAGCAATACTGTTGTATGCTATTTGAATTTCACCCTTACTTGAGATCTTTGCAAGAGAATTATTGCTATGGAGAGTTATTATTATTATTAATAATTATTATACTTGAGATGTGTCACGGGAGGTTTACTTAAGTATAATTATCATTACGGGAGACATAATTTACGAGAGAGTTTTGAGATATTTCATGGGAGATTAGTCAATAATTATTACAGATAATTATTCATGGAGAATTATTACAATGAATTAATGGGAGAAGTCTTGTGTTAATTAATTGTTGAATTTTTGTAACTTTGGAGAATATTTCAGTGATTCACGGGGATGAGTTTTGCTGAATCTTGATGAATCTGACTGAATCTTGGTGAATTGTGTGGAATCTCGCTGAATTTTTTTGCTGAATTTTTTGGAGAATGGACAAGCATTAACATTGGTGATATTTTTTTTTTGTACTGATACTGATGATTTTGATGATAGCAATTTTTTTGGTGATTTTGTGATAGTGATACTTCTGATACTGATTTTTTTTATACTAATACATGGGTGTTTTAATGCTGTCAAGGGAGGTGAAATTTTTTTTTGAATTTGGGAGGAACTAACAACACATTGTTTTAGTTTTTTTCTTTTTTTTATGAGTTCAGCAGATAATTGCTTGACATCTGATGAGTTACGGGAGATAGTTAATGGTGCCGTTGATTTTTCTTTTCTCCTTTTTTGAAAGTTAGCCATCACTGACACAAGTTTTTTTTACCAAGGGTGAATTTGAATTTATTTTTTTCTCTCCAGTTGGTGTGAATATTTTCAATATCTCAGTTCGTGAATTAGAGTCATTGTTCGGGAACGTGTTCGTGTTTTTAGCTATTTGATGCTATAGAGAAATATATGGGAGAATTTTTTGCATGTTTTGAATGCATACGTAATGGCACTATTTTTTCTCTGGATATTTGTGTTCCATGGGAATTTGTGAGTTTCTTGCACAATACCTTCGTTGCATTTGTGACAACTTTGTGAGAGATAGGAAACTTGGTTAAGTTTTCTAGTGACTTATGTCGTAGTGCATATGGAGAAGTCTTGGCTTAGACACTTTGAATTTGGAGTTCTGTTAGAATGAGTTGTGGCACATTGGTGATTTTTTCTAGAATTTTCTAGACAGTTTTATTTGCCGAGTTTTGCCTTTTTTTTTAGCAGTTATGCTAAACGGAGAGAGTTTTTATAGTTTTCGACTATAACATTGATTATTCTCTGGAGAATTGGAGTTATAAAATTTTGAAGAATTTAATTTAATTTTGATTTTTTTAGGATAATTGGAAAGGAATATATTATTGGAGGTATATATTTTTTTGGAGTTATAAATTTGAGATATAATATAGGGAGATATATTTTTGGCCATTTTTGATATTTGCCAATGTGATATGAGCTATGTTTAGTTCAATTATTTTGCAGCCATCTTTGTTGCAAATGGAGACACATATTTGGAGATTATGGGGCAATATTTGTGAGTGAGTGACTTAGTTGCCTTGAGTGCACATTTTTTTTGGAGATGGGATTTCATTTTTTGATATTCCTTTTTGGAGATATATTTTTTTGGAGCCTTGTTTTGTTCCACATGGAGTTATTGGGGAAATAGAGGTAAATATTTTGTATTTGCCGAAATAGAGGTGATTATTCTCTATTCCTGGAGTGGTGTCTTTTTTTTTTTATGACATGTGGCTATTGGAGAAATAAGAGAGAATAATATAAGGGGGTTGGTTATTAACCAAATGGAGGAAATATTTTTATAACCGGAGTGGTGTTATTATTAATATGGTGTCTCATAATGGAGTTGGAATTAATCTTGGGCGGGTGACCCTTTTTTTTTGTGGTTATGGAGTTTTTTTTGAGCCAAGAGAAGATTTCTGTGGTTCTTTTCTTTGGTTTCGTGACTATTTAGAGGCGAATGGCAATACTGCATTAAGAGTCATTTGGAGATGTGTGCATTTTTTATGTTCACAAGTGTATTATTCTTGGAGAAATATAATTTGGGGTAAAGTCATGTTGTGAGAATGAGTCTTCGAGACAAATTTTTGAGCACATTAGTCATATCCTGGAGTTAATTCTGTGAAATGTGTCTGTTAGACCTTTTCTTTGAGAATCATGAGTTTCCAAACTTATGTGTCTGACTGGACAATTTTTATGCTACTGTTTGAGCATGCGTCCGCAGGCGATTTTTCTGCTGACAAGCGCTGTGATGAGCCGTGTGCTGATTCTTTTCTTCTGATGATGATAGATCAGAATTTTTGCAATATCTGGAAATGTTGGCTATAGCATTTCACGAAAGCGCATGTGTGAGAGTTTGCTTTCTGGCAAATTCCATAACTTTACATGGAGCATTTCTTGGGGAAAAACGCGAGAGTTATGCATATTATACATGTATTATGTATTTTGTGGTTGGGGAAACGTACTTGAGATTATCCTTTTTTTTTTGGTTATTTTTCTTCCTTTTCCTATGAGAGATATAATTTGGGGATTGAGCTTCAGTAGCATTACTTTTTTGGACGGAGATTTGGTTTTACCGGGAGATGTAATTTTTCTGGGGTTGCTGTTTACGTAAATGGGAGTTTGACATTAAGTCTCATTGTGATTAATTATTGAGCAGTAAAGGGGTTTTTGCTGTTAAAAGTTGGAGATTTTTACTGATTTTGTGGGTTGTTTAAATATCAGAACTTGAGAGAACATTTTTGGGTTTGGGTGTTACGAGATTTTTTTTCTTCTTCTTCCTTTTTTCTCCTTGGGCTTATTGCAATTTTTTTTTTTTTTTTTTTTTTTTTTGGGTGAGCACATTCGGAGTTTGAAACTGTGAGTGCAGAAGTCCGTGGCAGTTGCTGTGATTTTCTGAGTTGTGGGGTGGGGGTGCTGATGTGTGAGTTTGGAGAATTGTAGTTGGAAGAAACTTGATGTTTTTTTTCCTTTGAGAGTTGTTGAAAATGGACTTATGAGTTTAGTAGTCAATATTAAAGGGAGTTAAATTGGGAGGACGTTCAGGTTAGTATTTCTGACGTTTTGAAGATCATTGTTTTGATATAAGTGGTATGTCTGGGTTAATTTTCTTAGATTGGGACCAATGACTTGTACTGGACATACTGAACACCGCCAAAAGTCATTTCCCAGATCGCCAGCAAGACGTCCCATCAGCCGTGTCAGAGAGGTTGCGGCCTGTTTTTGGTAGATTACAAGTTTCCACATGTGATCGCGAGATTCTACAGCGGTCTTTTGGGGATCCTGCAGAAGCTGTGAGAATCTCTACATGAGGGAGCATTCCGTCTTCCTACATGGCCTACTGTCTAGTGCAACTATTTGCAGACAAGCAAAGGGATATCAAGAAATCCGAATCTGGAGAAGAAATGAGAGAAATATTCTAGTGTTTTAGTTGGAATAAAAGCGTTATATTTTATTTCAAAATGCCAGAGACGTGCAGATTGTTACGTATATGTTCATTTTAAGCCGACCAATTGTTAGATTTTATATAAGCTATTTGCTAGGCGGGGGCTAGCGTGGTAGTGGCCGAGCCATTAGCCTAGGGTTTTTTGATTAATAAATATATTGCCTATGGAATGTGGAAACAGTGAGAAGCGCGACCCTGAGAGAAGCTACAATGAGTTTTCTATGATGGCCGTGAATAAACTGCTTAGTTAGACAAGTCAATGTACTGGTTTATGAACTCTTTCCTCAAAGGTGCCTTTGGGGAAACCGTTGTAGCAGTACTATGAGGCCGTTTGTCGAAGTGTTTCATTCATCTGTGCGTGTGCGCCTCTTCTATTCATAATGTATCACTAGCCAAGTCTATGGGAAGACTTGCACAGAGATTCGTGGGAGGAAGGCAAAGCCACGATGGCAGATGCCAAAGTGTTTTTATTTATCAGTGAGTGAGATATTCCGGCTGCAATGGACGGATCTGGAAATGCCGGGGACAAAGAGTTCCCAGAGGGGGTGGATTTTTTGGTTTTTGACTAGACATTATACTGTTTTGAGTTAGTCTGTAAGACTGGATTACTTGGTTGATTGATTTATTTATTCTTGTTAATAAACGTTAATGTTATGATGCAACTCTCTCATTTTCATTACCTGTTGGAATGGAGAGAAAGAGGTGGAGAGAGAGAGAGAGAGAGAGAGAGAGAGAGAGGGTGATTGCCGGGAGAGAGAGAGAGAGAGAGAGCCTGTGTATGTAATAGGGTGTGTGGGTCTGCCTTCCGTTTCGTGTCCACGCTTACCTTATGAATAACTGGGGGAAAATCCCCCCATGTTACATTTATATATATATATATATATTATATATATATGTATATATATATATATATATATATATATATATATATATATATATATATATATATATATATATATGTGTGTGTGTGTGTGTGTGTGTATGTGTGTGTTTGTGTGTGCGTGCAGCTGTAAAAACACCGAATTACTTCGTACTTCGCAAAACTAATAATAATTCTCGTCGCGTTCAAACTTATTTCCTGTGCAATGCTCAGTACATTGTTTATGCAGCGAGCTCACCAATACCGGAATAAGAGAAGTTTTTGCTATTTGGGATTCAGAGGCTGAAAAATTCTCGGTCGACGCATTCATGTGGTAATTTTTGCTCACCTCGCCTCATTACTCTTCATCACTAATGCATTATTCAAGCACGGTGGTTATTAATATCGGAATGAAACAGTTCCTGCACTTGCGGGAGGAGAGAGAGAGAAAAAAAGTTCGTGTTACAAAATTTCCAGTTAATGGGTTCGCGAAGCAGGAGTTAAATCTCTCTTTTTTTCATCCTCCTGACTCTCTCTCTCTCTCTCTCTCTCTCTCTCTCTCTCTCTCTCTCTCCCCCTCTCCTCTCTTCTGTGGTGTGTGTGTGTGTGTGTGTGTGTACAACAGTTTTTTTTCTATTTGTATTAGTTTTCCTCTCTTCTTCATTCCTTCCAGTGCTTTTTTTTCCAAGCCTGTCCCTTTATAATTTATTCCTCATGTCTTTATTTAGAAAACATATAGCACTGAAAAGGAGATCAGGGCGCGTTTCATATGTTTGTCAATTATTATTTGAACAAAAAAAGATCTCGCTCGTTTCCTCGCAGTAAAGAAGTGGCGTTTATATACGTTTGTGAAGACCTTAGGCAAAATTTGACTGCCAAGTTCTCCTGGGGTTACGGTTGGAGCAATAAGCTGACCTGAACTGAAGTCATTCTTCTGAAAACGTACAATACCAGAATAAATCATAATGTTTCAGCTCAAGGATTGCCTTTTGAGAGTGAGTATTGCCCCTTTAAAGGATTTATTTTGTCGAATGGGCAAATGATTCTGAAAATTATTCTGCAAAGCATCAAAACACATTTATAAAATGGTACTTTCCACAAACAGAAGGCCATTACGAAAAAACAAAGGTATCGTTTACATGCGGAGAGAGAGAGAGAGAGAGAGAGAGAGAGAGAGAGAGAGAGAGAGAGAGAGAGAGAGAGATAACAATATGAGAGAGAGATAAGTTAACAGTATGAGAGAGTATGAAAGCGAGAGAGTTACGAGCAGAGAGAGAGAGAGAGAGAGAGAGTTAACAATGAGGGGATGTTAATAATATACAAGAGAAGTTAACAGTATGAGAGAGAGAGAGAGAGAGGAGAAAAAGAAGAAGAAGAAAAATCTACATTTCAAGACAGTTACTAGTAGGGGAAAAACATTCCCCACGGGAAACGACATTTATCCGAAGGCTTTGCACGCACCGTCCAGAAAATCTGAGGTCTTTATTTTTTTATTTGTTTATTTTTTTCCTGTAAATAAAGAAGAAGAAAGTTATCAGCACCAAGAGTTTCCAGCAGCTGCGTCGACGATGCAAAGAAGTCGAGGACATTGACAGTGATGGACGATTACGACACAAGAAACGATTTTGCGGGAAATGATACAATGGTGAAATGGGAATGAAATTGCGTTTCCTCTGCTCCTCCTCCTGCTGTTGTTGTTGTTGGGGTTGTTGCTTGCTTGTTGTTACTGTTGTTGTTTTGCTATATGTGAAAGAATAATGGCCGTTCAAAGATGCTCCAAATGGTTACAAATCATTTTCGGATTTGATCAGCGCAAAGTTCTTGATTTTATTATTATTATTATTATTATTATTATTATTATTATTATTATTATTATTATTATTATTATTATTATTATTATTATTATTATTATTATTATTATTATTATATTATTATTATTATTATTATTATTATTATTATTATTATATATATACACACACACACATATATATTGCATATATATAGTTTATATATGTTTATATGTAACATATTTTGTATTATATTTATGTACATACGTGTAGTGTTATATATATATAGTATATATATGATTATATAGTATATATATATATATATATATATATCATATATATATATATATGTATATATATATTGATATTTATATAATATTAATTTATATATGTCATATATATATGTATATGTATATTGTATAATATATATATCTATATATATTTTGTATATATGTTATATGTTATAAGTATATATATATATTATTTATATTGATCTATATATAATTTATTTTTATATTATTAATCAACTCAATATCGTTTTTAGTATAGATCTGAAACAGATAAAGCCTCATTCATTTAATACAGCCGCTAGATACGATAGCTTCAACAGACATACGTACCTATGATGTAAAGTCAAATTTTATCCTTAGCTGCGGCGTAGTGATTAAACCAACGAACCCATATTCCTCTCTGGACATGAGGTTGAGACCAAATTAGAAGAGAAGTTATTCATTTCATTTCAATTTGCTGGAGTCTCCAACTATTTTGGCAGAATTCAGTCCCATTGTATTTCAATATCTCGGGTGGATTGTGTGACGTTAGAGATCACGTATATCTAAGCTGAATCAGAGTAAGTGGTTTAAAGTAATGTGGATGAAATATATAAAACGAGTAAAAAATGTACAATCAAGGCCTGTCTTATATCGTTGCCAGAAGCACGATTATAGCTAACTTTAACCGTAAATAAAATAAAAAATAAAAACTACAGAAGCCAAGGGGCTGAAATTTGGTATACTTGGCGATTGGAGGGTGGATGATCAACATACCAATTTGCGGTCCTCTAGCCTCACTATTTACTAAGATCTAAGGGCGGGAAGAAAAAGTGCGGACGGACAGAAGCCAATGCAGTAGTTCTCTTAACTAAAAAGGAAAAACTGTTTTGATTTTAATGAGTTTTGTACAGAAAGAAAAAATACATTTGTATAAATTTCCAATACTTTCATAATGCATTTTATAATATGTCAATAAAGTAACTTCGTAACTATGCATGACCCAAGGAAACTTCTTATCATTTATGAATGTGTGGATATTGGACAGCTTAGATACTTCACTTTCTAAAAACCTGCTCTATTGTAAGAAAGGGAAACGAGACTCCACCTTATCCTGAATTTGAAAAGGTTCTTTGGGGAAATCATATCCAAGAAGATTGCTCTCACGCCTCAATATGTCGTGAAGCCTGGCTAATCTACATAGAAAAAATAAGTCCTCCTCCATTGTTGATTTTATCCTGATTAATTCCCTGTATTAAATCATAATCTTTGTATACTTCGATTCACCTTATTTGAGGTCAGATTGGACCTTGACATTCTGAAACAAATCTCAGCTAAAAGATATGCAATGAATTTATTTTTCAAATATTCGAGGTCTTAAATAATAATAATAATAATCATAATAATAATAATAATAATAATAATAATAATAATAATAATAATAATAATAATCATAATAATAATCATAATAATAATAATATAATAATAATAATAATAATAATAATAATAATAATAATAATAATAATAATAATAATAATAATAATAATAATAATAATAATAATCTTCCAAAAGAGGGCACGAATAATGAAATATTGGCACCTCTTCTTATATATATTCAGTAAACAAAGAGTAGAATCTCAACAATATTCAGCGTCATCAGATATTCAATATTAAATTGCACTTTTAACCTCATTACCCTTTCAGGAAACGCTGTCTTTATAAGGGCAGATTTCGTAGTGTTTTATATGAGAAGTATTCATTTTTCATCTTAAGCCACTATGTTGACACAATTTCAGCTTTCCACTTCTTGAATATGGGATTATCTACCAAATGCAACGCAGTTTTGAAGTCTTGTTCTATTTTAAGAGGCACTAATAACAGATAGACATAAAAATGACAAATATAGACTCCCACATTCAACAGTCTGCCGTCAATGAGCAAACACGTTCCAGACGTTAATAAATAAACTGACACCCTGCAGCTTCCGTTGAGGGATGTACACAGCATTATTTATTCCTTTCTCCTAGAACAACATCCTCACGTATTCCTCACTTTTTTACTATTTTGAATGTTGTCTTTACTCCATCTATTCCCTTGCCATTTCAAGATCAATGCTCTGAACTGAAAGATCACCAAAAACAATTGTAAGAGTAAGTGAAATGCGGAGTGCTATCCCCATAGAGTTCCACACCGATTCCAACCTCCTACTAAATATTTTACAGACCCATTATTTTCTCCTCAGTGGCTAAAGTTGACTTGCAATGCCTCACTACAACTTTATTCTCCTACCTTATGGTTTAATCATTACATGCCTATAGTGAACCAGGATCTCGTGCTGGCATAAGGCCAGCATAATGAAAAAAAACACAGTTCTATGCCAGCTAAATCTTAAACACGGCTTTGAAGACTGTGGTTAAGTCAGATGATGGAAGGGAAGCCAGGAGGATGAGGATGGTCACAAAACAAAACAAACGCTATTTTATGAATCAAGAGTTTTGTCATCATACAACGCTATTAGAATATTAAGCCTATTATGCTTTTATGTCCAACTGTCAACAGTAAGAACTTCATATAACTCAATGTAGGTCAGTGCTGAGTTCACAGGTAGAGATATCTCCCTTTACGGAACGAGACAAAGTGTCCAAACTGTCAAATCTATTGCCCAGTGGAAATCTTGGAACAGCCTCCTCTGAAGAAGTAGTGCAATTGGAACTTCAGAAGTTCAAGCGAAAATACAATACATTACTACCATACTACTGTTGTCCTTGCATTTTGATTCATTTTTATGTATTTGTTAATATACATTTTTTTTAAAGAAGGGGGGGCCTCTTCTTTCTGTATTTCCCTTTACCTCGTCTTACTTCTTCCTATTGAACACATTTATATTCTTTGGAAGCTTGAATTTCAAGTCAATGGCCCCGTGGGCTTGTTCTATAGGAATGGGTTTTACCTTTCGAATAATAATAATAATAATAATAATAATAATAATAATAATAATAATAATAATAATAATAATAATAATAATAATATAATAATAATAATAATAATAGAAAAGCAAAAAATATAAAAATAAATAAATAAATAAATAATAATAATAATAATAATAATGGAAAAGTATATCCACATAGTATGCCTGATTGATTCGTATTTTAAAATACTAAGCAGAGAGATTGACAAAAGCTTTCTGCTTTGTATTTTAAATTACAAAATCAAACAAACATACTATTGTGGATTTACTTTTC
The DNA here is from genome assembly GCF_015104395.2 of Macrobrachium nipponense. Classification (NCBI taxonomy): domain Eukaryota; kingdom Metazoa; phylum Arthropoda; class Malacostraca; order Decapoda; family Palaemonidae; genus Macrobrachium; species Macrobrachium nipponense. The sequence goes on from NC_061108.1 coordinate 1,116,297, forward strand.
CATTTCATTGGCTCATGTGATTGTGAGTTTTCTTTGAATAATAATAATAATAATAATAATAATAATAATAATAATAATAATAATAATAATAATAATAATAATAATAATAACATAATAATAATAATAATAATAATAGTAATAATAATAATAATAATAACAACAATAATAATAATAATAATAATAACTTGGTCGAGTCGTTCTTTCATCTAATCCCAAAGATCCAAAAGCACTTCCTCGATATTTCACTGAAACTCTACCGGAGGGGGGTGGGATTAATTTCGTTGTCCAAGGCTACTTTCTCCAGATTATAGTGTCATTTCAAACTCACCTTTTGGGCTCACTAATGCGACGATAAATTTTGAACTTTGAGTAAATGACCTCACCACTATTCTGAGTAAGGTTGATTTTGGCAACGATAGATCATGGGACGCCTTCCCATTCACCATTATATGGTGTTGGCTGTATTCCAACGGATTCCTGCCTAATGTGCCCCACTCATCAATTTTCTAACCAAAATATGGTATTGGCGTCTTCCCTATAGATTCCAGCGAAGGGGTCCCGTGACCAAATGTGGTAATAAAGGTTTTCCTTTAAACTCCAGCACGGTAATGACCTTACTGGGAAATTCATTCTCTAGAATATCTTACATAATGAACTGATCTATAATGTTCCTGAATTACATGTAAGGAATCTACCCTCTCCTCTCTCTCCTCTTCTCTCTGCAAATCTATCTATATCTATATCTATATATATATATATAATATCTATATATATATATTATGTATATATATATATATATATATATATATATATTATATATAGATATATATATATACATGTATATTATATATATAACATATATATATATATGTTATATTAGATATACAATAATATATAATATATATATAATATAGATCTATCATATATATATATCATTTATTTTTACACACAACTAAGGGAACGCATTAATATATTCCTTCTAAACCGTCTAAATTCCACTATATAAGCCTCGCTTAACAGTTTACTTTTGCGAAGGGCGTTCCCGCCGGAGAGGAGGCTGGGGCAGCATTACTCAAGGTAGGGCATCGTCCGTTACGAACACTTGGCAGTCACCGAGAGTCCTTATCACATCAAAACAAACTCTCGAGGACGTCAGGTACCTCCGAATGAAGCTGAATAATTCAGGCTCCAGCGCGTCGCCCTTCGGTACACCTTTGACTTTGAGGAGGAGCAGCAAATACTTTTTAAGATTATGAAGTTGGTCGTTTTCTGGAACGAGATTCTCTTTGGTGGGAGTCGAAACGGGTTGATTAAATGGCCGGGAGGCAGAGAGTACAGTGGGATGGTACTGTAGCATATGTCCAGGAGTGAGATAAAGTTAAAAAGATATATGTATTTTATATTCGCTTACAGTACAATTTTGAAGTGACAAGACGTCGCCCACTTTACTTATTTTCCTCTTGTCCCCCCCCCCCCCCCCACCCCCCCCATCCCTCTCTCTTCTCTCTCTCAAAATGTCATGTATAATTAAGCATCTCTCCTATCCTAAAAGGTCTTCTCTCTCTCTCTCTCTCTCTCTCTCTCTCGTAGTAGCCATCTTGCTTGGTGAGACGTACACGCGTGAAGTCAGATTAATCAACAGATATCACAAGTTTAACATACGACTAGAATTTGAGAAATATCTAGAAGTGTTCGTGAACTATCGGTGATAAGATTAGTGTGAAAATAGTAGGATAAAGCGTCTTCTAAGTTAGTTTATCAAGTGTAATACTATAAATCAGAACAAGATGGCAGTAAGTTTCCACTGCGGGAAGAGTGGCGTAATTTGGCGTGTTTAGCAGATTCGCATACGATGAGGTAGCAGGAAGGGAACTGGCATTTCTCATCTATGAAATCAGCAAACAGTCCTAACCAAAAAGATACAAAAGCATTCATAGATATAGAAGGAGGATAATCCTTCAAACTGGAACAAATCTAATGAAAACATCTTGAAAATAATTGAAGAAGTTCCAAATAAAATCCAAGTGGTCAAAGAGACTCATAAGAAAATATACATAAACCAACATATTCCGACAAAGAAAATGATAAGGTGAATCTTGTGAATATCCTAATTGATCATTAGGAAAAAGAATGCCAAAAGCATGCAAACTGTGTAAGGTTTGGTATAGCATAGTCAATCCACAAAACCTAATCAGAAAATGTGCTGCATGCAACATTCCGACCCATCCACAGTGTGCTGAGGTAATACAAGATTTGAGAAAAGATACAAGAATTTTTTGTTCAACATGTCTATCATGGATAGACAATGTTATTAAATCAAGATGGAATGTACAAATAGTTGAGGATGAAGAATTAAGAGGAGAGAGAGAAGAAGAAGAAAAAGAAGAAGAGGAAAAACGGAAGAGAAGTAAACAAATGAAATGACAGAAAAAAATAAGGAAAACAAAGAACAAGATAAAAGTATGGATGCAGAGATACTCATTGATACTACATATGAGGCAATAAAGCAGCATACCTACGAAGAAATAAATTACGATATGACAACAGAAAAGCAAATCCCGAAGAGGCTCTACCCAGATCTACACAATGACGGGAAAGAGGAAAAAATAGACAAGAAAGACAAAATCTGCAACCTTTTGAAAAGAGGGAATTGCAGATTTGGAGAAAGATGTTACTACAAACATCCTAAGATATGTCAAAACTATGAAATATATGGTAAATGTGCATACTTAGATGGATATGGGGTGATGATTGCAGAGATCTGCATCCAAAAATATTGTAAAAACCTAAAAGAAGGAAAAGGATGTAAGTTCGACAAAAAATGCAAATATATGCACCCTGTAGCCATGAATCATAATCATAAATCAATAACCAACCAAGTAATAAAATCCAAAATAAGAAGAAACAAATAAAGAGAGAAATCAAGAATATCAGGTAAAAGAGAAAAGCCAAAACCACCAATGAGATATGCAGAGGTATCACAAAGCAAAAAAATTTCAAAGCATCAGCTCCGAAAATTCTACTCAAGAGATAATACTGTATTTATTATTGCAAGAGGATATTGCAGAAACGGAGAAAATTGCAGATTCAGACACAAATGAATAATTATGATGAAGGAAGATCAAATATTATGGAAAAGTTGGATTTTTTTAATGTCAGAATTTCTGGAAATGAAAAAAAGAACAACATACCAGAACAGGAAAGAGACATGGGAAAATCCTTATTACTACCATTATTAAATGAAGGAGAAAACACGCAAACCATCATAGTGATGAATGCGCAGGGTTTAGTTACGAGTAACTCAAAAAGAAAAATAGAGTACTTAGAAGAAACTAACCCAAAATGAAAAGAAAATAGATATAATGAATATAAGTGAAACCTGGTATTCCAGAGACTGGGAATGATGATCAAATAAAAGGGTTCCAAACTTATAGATCAGATAGAAAAAAATAGGAATCAAGGGGGAACCGCAAATATATGGGAAAGACAAAAAACCAAGGAAAAAATATATGAGAAAATATGTAATCAGAATGTAACTAATAGCGGTAGAATTTGAATCTGAAAAAATTGATGAACATAGTAATATAGACCTCCTAATACTAATAGAGTTTGACTTAATAATTGAAAAATTGGATGATATATGTAGCAATCACAAGGACTGGACTATTCTCCTATCTGGTGACTTCAACTTTCCTTTCGTAGAATGGAAAGAACGAATATAGAGATTGTGGTTGTACTTATACATATAAAAAAGAGAGTAATAGTAGTGCAGAAGATAAGAGGCAATTTGAAAAGCTATTAGATATGCTACTAGAATACAACATTCAACAAATAAATCACCTGCCAACAAGAAAGGAAAATACTTTAGACCTAGTATTTGTGAACGAGATGAATTATGTTAAAGAAAGAATATAAGTTATAATGCAGTATTTCAGACCATAATGTCTAGAATTAACAGTTCATTTCCAAATCAAGTGAAAATAGAGATAAGCAAGAAATGAAAAAAGTGGAAGGATAGGGAAATACAACTTCTACAGTAAAAAAATATAAAATGGTCAGAAATTAATGAAGAATTAAACAAAGATTGGATAACATTTTCGTAAGTGCTGACATAAGGGTAAATACGGAGATATTGATATAAAATATTGGAGAAAATAGTGGAAAAATATATAACCGAAGAAGAAAAGTAAACATCATTCATGCATACCAAGAGACAGAAGGATCTTGTTCCAGAAAATCAGAAAGTGCAAAAAAGGTCTTGCAAAAGAAAAAAAAAAATGCATGGAAAGTTATAGAACTAAAAAGTAAGATAGAAAATGCAGAACAAAAGATTATACAATCAAAGAAAATGAAAAACGGGACTTGGAAGAAAAAACCCATTAAATATCAATATCAAGCAAAACCCCCAAACTATTATACTCATATGCGAAGAAGATGAATAAAAGAAGAATAGAAATAGGCCCTCTGAGAATTGAAGGGAGATTAACGAATGAAAAAAAGGAAATTTGCAACATACTGGCAGAACGATATAAGAAGAGAATTCACCCCTAGAATAGATATGAAGATAATGATATAGAAGTAAGGGAAGAAAATAGTGAATATTTTAGCTGACATAGAAATTAATGAAGCTGATATTTTGTGCAGCAATTAATGAAATTAAAATGGAGCTGCTGCAGGGCCGGATGGAGTCCCTGCTATTTTGTTAAGAAAGTAGTTCATTCTATCGCAAAGCCACTTGCAATATCATTAAGACAAAGTGTAGATACAGGCAAGATTTATGATGAGCACAAATTAGCATATATCACCCCTACTTTCAAAAGTGGATCAAGACTAGAGGCAAGTAATTATAGGCCTGTGAGTCTAACATCACATATTATGAAAGTGTATGAAAGGGTAATGAAGAAAAATATATGAAACATTTAATAAAAAATAATTTGTTTAATATAGGGACAAACACGGTTTCGTACCCGGAAAAAGTACACAAACCACTGTTAGTCCACCGTGAGAACATATTCAAAAATATGAAAAAGCGGAAATGAAACAGATGTGGTTTATCTAGACTTTGCAAAAGCTTTTGACAAAGTAGACCATAATATATTAGCAAAGAAAATTAGAAAACACAATATCGTAGATAAAGTAGGAAGATGGTTAAAAGAATTTTTTCACAACAGTAAAACAGATAGTTATTGCAAACGATAGAAATCGGATGAAACCAAGGTAATATCCGGTGCCACAAGGTACGGTGCTAGCTGCAATATTGTTTGTTATTATGATTGAAGACATAGACAGTAATGTTAAGGATTCGGTAGTGAGTAGTTTCGCTGATGACACAAGAATAAGTAGAGAAATTACTTGTGATGAAGATAGGAACGCTCTACAAAGAGACCTTAACAAAGTATATGATTGGGCAGAGTAGGTAAATAGGATGGTATTTAACTCTGATAAATTTGAATCAATAAATTATGGAGACAGAGAAGAAAAAAAAGCTATATGCATATAGGGGACCTAATAATGAGACAATCACAAAATAAGGAAGCAGTTAAAGACCTTGGTGTGATGATGAATAGGAACATGTTATGCAATGATCAATAGCAATTCTGTTGGCAAAATGTAAAGCAAAAATGGGAATGTTGTTACGGCACTTCAAAACAAGAAAAGCTGAACACATGATTATGCTTTATAAAACATATGTTCGTAGTCCACTTGAATATTGCAATATGATATGGTACCCACACTATCAAAAGGATAATGCACAAATAGAGAGTGTACAAAGGTCCTTTACAGCTAGAATAGAAGAAGTTAAGGACCTAGACTACTGGGAAAGACTACAATCCTTAAAATTATATAGTCTAGAAAGGAGAAGAGAACGCTACATGATAATTCAGGCATGGAAACAGATAGAAGGAATAACAGAAAATATCATGGAACTAAAAATATCAGAAAGAGCAAGCAGAGGTAGATTAATAGTGCCCAAAACTATACCAGGAAAAATAAGGAAAGCACACAGGACATTAATCCACTACGCACCAGCATCGATAATGCAGCGTCTATTCAATGCGTTGCCAGCTCATCTGAGGATATATCAGGAGAGCGTAGATGTGTTTAAGAATAACTCGACAAATATCTAAACTGCATCCCAGACCATCCAAGATTGGAAGATGCAAAATATACCGGAAGATGTACTAGCAACTCTCTGGTAGACATTAGAGGCGCCTCACACTGAGGGACCTGGGGCAACCCGAACGAACTGTAAGGTACATGTAAGGTAGGTACTCTCTCTCTCTCTCAAAACGTCATGTTATATCAAGCATCTTTCCAAATATTAACCTTTAGATATACTCTCTCTCTCTCTCTCTCTCTCTCTCTCTCTCTCTCTCTCTCTCTCTCTCTCTCTCAAAATGTCATGTCATATTAAGTATCTTTCCTGAACGACTACTAACCTTTATCTTACGTCTCTCACAATTTCTACAGTAAAAATATAAAATCGTCAGAAATAAAGGAAGAATTAAACAAAGATTGGGATGACATATTCGTAAGTGATGATATACAGGTAAATACGGATATATTATATAAAATATTAGAGAAAATAGTGGATAAATATATACCGAAGAAGAAAAGTAAACATCAGTCATGCATACCAAGAAACAGAAGGATCTTGTTCCAGAAAATCAGATAGTGGAAAAAAAGGTCTTGCAAAAGAAAAAAATGCATGGAAAATGTTGGAACTAAAAAGTAAAATAGAAAATACAGAACAATAGATTATACAATCAAAAGAAAATGAAAAACGGGACTTGGAAGATAAAAAACCCTAGTAAATATCAAGAAAAACCCCAAACTAATGTACTCATATGCGAAAAAAATTAATAAAAGAAGAATAGAAATGAAGGGAGATTAACGAATGAAAAAAAAGGAAATATGCAACATATTGACAGAAAGATATAAGAGAGAATTTACCCCTAGAATTGATAATGAAGATAGTGATACAGAAATAAGGGATGAAAATAGTGATTATTTAGCAGACATAGATATTAATGAGGCTGATATTGTGCAAGCTCTTAATGAAATTAAAAATGGATCAGCAGCTGGGCCCGATGGTGTCCCAGCTATTTTATTAAAGAAAGTAGTTCATTCTATCGCAAAGCCCCTTGCAATATCATTAAGGCAAAGTGTAGATACAGGCAAGATTTATGATGAGTATAAATTAGCATATACTATTACCCTTACTTTCAAAAGTGGATCAAGACTAGAGGCAAGTAATTATAGGCCTGTGAGTCTAACATCACATATTATGAAAGTATATGAAAGTGTAATGAAGAAAAATATTATGAAACATTTAATAAAAAATAATTTGTTTAATATAGGACAACATGGTTTTGTACCCGGAAAAAGTACACAAACTCAACAATTAGTCCACCGTGAGAACATATATAAAAATATGATAAACGGAAAAGAAACAGATGTGGTTTGTCTAGACTTTGCAAAAGCTTTTGACAAGGTAGACCATAATATATTAGCGCAGAAAATTAGAAAACATAATATAGTGGACAAAGTAGGAAGATGGATAAAAGAATTTTTACACAACAGAAAACAGATAGTTATTGCAAACGATGAGAAATCAGATGAAGCTAAGATAATTTCCTGTGTGCCACAAGGTACGGTGCTAGCTGCATTGCTGTTTGTTATTATGATTGCAGACATAGACAGTAATGTTAAGGACTCGGTAGTGAATAGTTTCGCCGATGGCGAAAGAATAAGTAGAGAAATTACTTGTGATGAAGATAGGTACTCGCTACAAAGAGACCTTAACAAAATATATAAATGCGCAGAGGTAAATAGGATGGTATTTAACTCTGATAAATTTGAAACAATAAACTATGGAGATAGAGAAGGAAAGCTATGTGCATATAGGGGACCAAATAACGAGACAATCACAAATAAGGAAGCAGTTAAAGACCTTGGTGTGATAATGAATAGGAACATGTTATGCAATGATCAAATAGCAATTCTACTGGCAAAATGGAAAGCAAAAATAGGAATGTTTTTACGGCACTTCAAAACAAGAAAACTGAACACATGATTATGCTTTATAAAACATATGTTCGTAGTCCACTTGAATATTGCACAATGATATGGTACCCACACTAACAAAAGGATATTGCACAAATAGTGTACAAAGGTCCTTTACAGCTAGAATAGAAGAATTTAAGGATCTTGACTACTGGGAAAGACTACAATTTTTATAATTATATAGTCTAGAAAGAGGAAGAGAATGCTATATGATATTACAGGCATGGAATTGCTGAAATAGTCATGGAGCTAAAAATATCTGAAAGAGCAAGCAGAGGTAGATTAACAGTGCCCAAAACTATATCAGGAAAACTAAAGAAAGCACACAGGACATTAATCCACTACGCACCATCATCGACAATGCAGCGTCTATTCAATGCGTTGCCAGCTCATCTGAGGAATATATCAGAAGTGAGCGTAGATATGTTTAAGAATAAGCTCGACAAATGTCTAAGCTGCATCCCAGACCATCCAAGATTGGAATATGCAAAATATACCGGAAGATGCATTAGCAATTCTCTGGTAGACATTAGAGGTGCCTCACACTGAAGGACCTGGGGCAACCCGAACAAGATGTAAGGTAAGGTGAGGTCTCTCTCCTCTCTCTCTCTCTCTCTCTCTCTCTCTCTCTCTTTCTCAAAATTTCATGTATTATTAAGTATCTTTCCTGAATGATTATTAACCTTTATCTTACGTCTCTCTCTCTCTGTCTCTAAGTGCCATTTTGCTTGGTGAGACGTTCCCGCGCACAGTCTGATTAATCAACAGATATCATGCGTTTAACATACGTCATGGATAGACAATGTTATTAAATTAAGACTTAATGTACAAATAGTTGAGGATGAAGAAGAAGAGGAAGAGGAAGAAGTAGAAGAGGAAAATGGAAGAGAAGTAAACAAAACTGAAATGACAGAAAAAAATAAGGAAAACAAAGAAAAAGATAAAAGTATGGATGCAGAGATACTCATTGATACTACATATGAGGCAATCAAGCAGCATACATACGAAGAAATAAATTACGACATGACAACACAAAATAAAATCCCGAAGGAGGCTCTACCCAGATCTGCACACTGATGGGAAAGAGGAAAAAATAGACAAGAAAGACAAAGTCTCAACCTTTTGGAAAGAGGGAATTGCAGATTAGGAGAAAGATGTTACTACAAACATCCCAAGGTATGTCACAACTATGAAATCTATGGTAAATGTGCATACCTAGACGGCTATGAGGATGATTGCAGAGTTCTACATCCAAAAATATGCAAAAACCTAAAAGAAGGAAAATGATGTAAGTTCGACAAAAATGTAAATATATGCACCCTGTAACCATGAATCAAAATCAAATAAATAATCAATCAAATAATAAAATCCAAAATAAGAAAGAAACAAATAAAGAGAGGAAGAGTGTCAGCGAAAAATTTCCAAGTATCAGCTCCAAGATACAGCTCAAGAGATAAATACTGTATTTACGATGCAAGAGGATATTGCAGATAAGGAGAAAATTGCAGATTCAGACACAAAATGAATAATTATGAAGAAGGAAGATCAAATATTATGGGAAAGTTTGATTTTCTAATGTCAGAATTTCTGGAAATGCAGAAAAGAACAACATACCAGAACAGGAAAGAGACTTGGGAAAATCCTTATTATTACCCATATTAATGGAGGAGAAAACATGCAAACTATCTTAGTGATGAATCCGCAGGGTTTAGTTACGAGTAACTCAAAAAGAAAAATAGAGTACTTAGAAGAACTAACCCAAATTGAAAAGAAAATAGATATAATGAATATATGTGAAACCTGGTATTCCCAAGAGGCTGGGAATGACGATCAAATAAAAGGGTTCCAAACTTATAGATCAGATAGAAAAAATAGGAATCAAGGGGGGAACCGCGATATATGGGGAAGACAAAAAACAAGGAAAAATATATGAGAAATATAGTAACTCAGAATGTGAACTAATAGCGGTAGAATTTGAATCTGAAAAATTCATGAACATAGTAATATTTAGACCCCCTAATACTAAAGAGTTTGATACAATAATAGAAAAATTGGATGATATATGTAGAAATCACAAGGACTGGACTATTCTCCTATCCCGAGACTTTAACTTTCCTTTCGTAGACTGGAAAGAACGAATAGGAGATTGTGGTTGTATTTATACATATAAAAAAGAGAGTAATAGTAGTGCAGAAGATAAGAGGCAATTCGAAAAGCTATTAGATATGCTACTAGAATACAACATTCAGCAAATAAATCACCTGCCAACAAGAAAGGAAAATACTTTAGACCTAGTATTTGTGAATGAGGGGAATTATGCTAAAGAAATAATAGTTTATAATGCGAGTATTTCAGACCATAATGTCATAGAATTAACATTCCATTCCAAAGCAAGTGAAAACAGAGATAAGCAGAAAATGAAAAAGTGGGAAGGATATGGAAAATACAACTTCTACAGTAAAAATATAAAATAGTCAGAAATAAATGAAGAATTAAACAAAGATTGGGATAACATTTTCGTAAGTGATGATATATAGGTATAAACGAAGATATTATAAAATATTATTAGAAAATAGTGGATAAATATATACCGAAGAAGAAAAGTAAACATCAGTCATGCATACCAAGAGACAGAAGGATCTTGTTCCAGAAAATCAGAAAGTGGAAAAAGGTCTTGCAAAAGAAAAAATTGCATGGAAAGTGATTTCACTAAAATGTAAGATAGAAAATGCTGAACAAAAGATTATACAATCAAAAGAAAATGAAAAACGGGACTTGGAAGAAAAAACCATAGTAAATATCAAGCAAACCCCCAAACTATTATACTCGCATGTGAAAAGATGAATAAAAGAAGAATAGAAATAGGCCCTCTAAGAATTGAAGGGAGATTAACGAATGAAAAAAAGGAAATATGCAACATATTGGCAGAAAGATATAAGAGAGAATTCACCCCTAGAATTGATAATGAAGATAATGATATAGAAGTAAGGGTTAAAATAGTGAATATTTAGCAGACATAGATATTAATGAAGATGATATTGTGCAGGCTATTAATGAAATTGAAAATGGATCAGCAGCTGGGCCTGATGGTGTCCCTGCTATTTTATTAAAGAAAGTAGTTCATTCTATTGCAAAGTCACTTGCAATATTATTAAGACAAAGTGTAGATACAGGCAAGATTTATGATGAGCACAAATTAGCATAGTATCAAGACTAGAGGCAAGTAATTATAGGCCTGTGAGTCTAACATCACATATTATGAAAGTGTATGAAAGGGTAATGAAGAAAAATATTATGAAACATTTAATAAAAAATAATTTGTTTAATATAGGACAACATATACAAAAATATGAAAAGCGGAAATGAAACAGATGTGGTTTATCTAGGCTATGCAAAAGTTTTTGACAAGGTAGCTCATAATATATTAGCGAAGAAAATAGAAAACACAATATAGCGGATAAAGTAGGAAGATGGCTAAAAGAATTTTTACACAACAGAAAACAGATAGTTATTGCAAACGATGAGAAATCGGATGAAGCTAAGGTAATATCTGGTGTGCCACAAGGTACGGTGCTAGCTGCATTAATGTTTGTTATTATGATTGCAGACATAGACAGTAATGTTAAGGACTCGGTAGTGAGTAGTTTCGCCGATGACACAAGAATAAGTAGAGAAATTACTTGTGATGAAGATAGGAATGCGCTACAAAGAGACCTTAACAAAGATTGGGCAGAGGTAAATAGGATGGTATTTAACTCTGATAAATTTGAATCAATAAATTATGGAGACAGAGAAGGAAAGCTATAAGCATATAGGGGACCTAATAATAAGACAATCACAAATAAGGAAGCAGTTAAAGACCTTGGTGATAATGAATAGGAACATGTTATGCAATGATCAAATAGCAATTCTATTGGCAAAATGTAAAGCAAAAATGGGAATGTTGTTACGGCACTTCAAAACAAGAAAAGCTGAACACATGATTATGTTTTATAAAACATTTGTTTGTAGTCCACTTGAGTATTGCAATATGATATGGTACCCTCACTAGCAAATGGATATTGCACAAATAGAGAGTGTACAAAGGTCCTTTACAGCTAGAATAGAAGAATTTAAGGATCTTGACTACTGGGAAAGACTACAATCCTTAAAATTATATAGTCTAGAAAGGAGAAGAGAACGCTACATGATAATTCAGGCATGGAAACAGATAGAGGGAATAGCCGAAAACATCATGACCTAAAAATATCAGAAAGAGCAAGCAGAGGTAGATTAATAGTGCCCAAAACTATACCAGGAAAACTAAGGAAAGCACCCAGGACATTAATCCACTATGCACTAGCATCGATAATGCAGCGTCTATTCAATGCGTTGCCAGCTCATCTGAGGAATATATCAGGAGTGAGCGTAGATGTGTTTAAGAATAAGCTCGACAAATATCTAAGCTGCATCCCAGACAACCAAGATTGGAAGATGCAAAATATACCGGAAGATGTACTAGCAATTCTCTGGTAGACATTAGAGGTGCCTCACACTGAGGGTGGCAACCCGAACAAGATGTAAGGTATGTAAGGTAAGGTAAGGTCTCTCTCTCTCTCTCTCTCTCTCTCTCTCAAAATGTCATGTAATATTAAGTATCTTTCCTGAACGATTATTAACCTCTCTCTCTCTCTCTCTCTCTCTCTCTCTCTCTCTCTCTCTCTCTAGCTCGAGCCCGAGCGCGCACTTGCACCTGTTCAACTTTAATTATCAGAAGGCTTTCAGGAAAGGTAAAAATGCTCCTTTACATCAGCGCGATTCTTTGACAGAATAGCATCTTTATGACTTTGAAAGCAAACGCTGCTGCTGCTGTTGCTTTAAGCATCTTGTCCAAGCAAGGAAGGAAAATCACTTAACGATTTTATAACCGCGTTCGTATAGACGGAAAAGGTTTATTAACATAATATGATAATGTTTCATTAACATGCTTTTGTCGTCTGGTACTCATTAGTTGCTGGATGTCTTTTATGGGGCAACGCTTTTATCTGATCATAATAGACCTTACATTGTCATGATCCTTTGTGTTTTGATAATTGAATCTAGTTGAGGTAATGAGGTAATTTTCCTTCCAATTTGTTTTATACCGTTCTGGTTTCGTACCGAGAAATGAAGGACAAACTCAAAACTGGTCTGTACAAGCAGAAAGATGACTATACTGAAACAAAGTGGTCAAATCTATTCGAAATTTTCAAAAGAAACAGAAGGCCAACAGTTCAGCGTTATCTATTGTGACATTTCGAAGAAGCTAACATAGTCAGGGGGATCATCCTTCATACAAAGCGCTCGTTCAGGGTTAACAGAGTCAACAGACTAAATATTAGTGCCTCTTAATAGACAGACAGACAGACAGACAGACAGACAGGATGTGAGGACATGACCTTTGAAAAATATAAAAGATATCACTGCGGGAAAGGGTCGGTCATTGTGGGAGGGGGAGAAGGGGAGGAAGAGAGGGGGGTGGGGGAAGGGAGAGGATGGGAGGGGGGAGTGTTTTGTGAATATGAACAATGAAGGATGTTTGGGAGTCAAGTACAGGTGTAAGAGAGAGAGAGAGAGAGAGAGAGAGAGAGAGAGAGAGAGAGAGAGAGAGAGAGGCTCTGACATGTAAAACTACTAACCAGTTCCCTACAGGGATATTAAAAGTCTCCAACAGAGACCTAAAAAGAATTTTGAAAGGTAAGTGTTTGATCTCTGAAGAGTTATACACTGTTTGACAGCATCCACATCTCTTCTTGGAAACCTTCTCCTCAAGACGGGAGATGATTAAGGAAAGGAGATCATTATGCGCAAGGATCTACTTCCCTTAATAGGATTCCTTTAAAAAATTGACATTTTCATTTCATCAAGGTGAAACGAGTGACCCCGGGCTAATGGAATATAGAATAAGTAGTGTGACTGGGGCAGCAGTGATATCTCCTGAGAGAGGGAGTTGTGGCACAGAGAAGCTGTGTATACATCTTATTTTTGAAGTCAGTCAGTTGGAAAACGCTCAGGGAGAAATCGTTCGTGATTGTCTTATGTACTCTGATATAGCTCAGTAAATGTTCTGTACATAGTGTTAATTGTTTCAAAAACTGAGAGTTTTTTTTTGTTTAAACGAGATGAATAGGTGGTTTTATCATCTTGAAGGTTGTTGAGGCACAAGATAAATAAATATTTTCATTAACTTGAAATTTGTTTAAACACACGATAAATAGATGGTTTTATCAGCTTCATATGAATAGGTTGTTTTATCATCTTGAAGGTTGTTGAGGCACAAGATAAATGAATGTTTTCATTAACTTGAAATTTGTTTAAACACAAGATAAATAGATGGTTTTATCAGCTTGATATGCCCAGTCATAGGATGCAGAAATTTTATATATATAAGTCAGTTTATCACTGATGTCAAACTTACTTTATTTGATATCTTATGAACTCTGATATAGCTCAGCATAAGTTTATGTACAGGTTGCAGTGAGGTTTATTAAAAGTTGCTCAAACACGAGATAAATAATTATTTATCAACTTGGTGGGCCCAGTCATAAGAGAAGTACTTCTGTTTATAACGTCAGGAAATATACTTTTTTTGAAACTGAATCAAATATTCTTCCTCCTAAAATTTCAAATTGAATAAGGTTCTTCAAGTCAAACTAGTATCATAATGTTTTTTAATGACTAAGATTGTAGAGAACTTGTTAAACAGTTATTCCCTAATATTTAGCCCTTTACTTTAGAGATTGATAAGATTTTAACCTTTGTCACATTATCAATTTATGCTTCCTTGTGAAAGCTTGTACATAGCCCAGCCTTCCAAACATCACTGGCTTCGCCCATCACAAAGAAAAAGGAGAAATGTGGCTGTTTCAGGGCATTTGATTTCAACACATTATTTGCTAACGTATAAAGAATTACAAATGTATTGTCTCTATCACCACACTGAATCCAATTATCGTCTATCACTCAACTTTTTTTCAGTCATCTTGGGTCCAACATTCCTCTTAATATTCCTCTGTCTTGTCATAAGTGAGTTTTACACAGCTAAACTTCGACGGGGCAATTTTAAGACTCAGTTGGACAATTTGAGACAAGGAAACGAAGGGAAAAAGTGGGATATGGCGCTCGTATTTTTGTACAATGAAGTTCTGGTGCGTGCGCGCTCTCTCTCTCTCTCTCTTAATGGAGTAGGAGTAAAACCAATATTTCAAGATCAAAGTATAATAATTCCCCCCCAATCTCGCATGAATTTTCTTTTTCTTACAGGTGCATAATAATATAATAATAATAATAATAATAATAATAATACTAATAAAATAATAATAATAATAATAATAATAATAATAATCAATAATAATTATTATTATTATTATTATTATTATTATTATTATTATTATTATTAGTATTTTGAGAGAGAGAGAGAGAGAGAGAGAGAGAGAGAGAGAGAGAGGAGAGAGAGAGAGAGAGAATTATATAAATTGTCCCATTTCAACGGTTTCTGTTTTGTGGGGGGTAAGTAATAATAATATAATAATAATAATAATAATAATAATAATAAATATTATTATTATTGATTATTATGCAAATGATAATTTATATAATCTCTCTCTCTCTCTCTCTCGCTCTCTCTCTCTCTCTCTCTCTCTCTCTCCCCCTTTGTCGAAAGCCTCATTTTCGATTCCGAGCGTAGCAAAAATCACGAAAGAAAGAAAATTTCTCATAACAATTTTTCACTCAAGAATTCCGTGTGCGAGGAGAACGGACCAGAAATTTTCTTTTTAGATTATTAAGAATCGATTCTATGTTTGATAAAGAGCAAAATAATTCAAGGAAGGCTGGAAGGTCGTCAATAATTCAGCTTTTCATTTGTGTTCACCAATTTTTTTTTTATATACTATTGTTTGTTTTAACCGCCTACTAGCCGACTTCTGATAAAATAAGGCTTCCAGTAGTCGACCTTCATCACGGAAGGTCGATGGATAGTAGATGATAATCTTAAACAGGCGATAGAAAATATATTATGGAAATGAATATGACCAATTCAGGGTTAAATGAACATCTCAATAAATACGCGTCATGCTAAGACCAGTACTGGTGGCCCAATGAAAACCATTACCAAAACAAAACCTAAATTAGGTCTTGAAGTGTAGCCCAATTTAAAGGTTCAACTGAGTGATACCTAAGAAAATACCTTTCTATGCTAACGTTAGTACTGGTGGGCCAATGGAAGACAATACCAAAACAATACCCAAATTATTTGTCGAATATCTCAGTCGGTATCATACTCGTACCTTCAGACTCCCTCCCCCCCACCCCCTCCGTGTTCTAACACTCGCGAAACTGTTTCTCGGGTTCGTATATCACACTGTAGAGTTGAATCAGCGTCAGTGGGAGGCTCTATCTGATTAGAATTGCAACAGAACCGAAATGGTTGTTCAAACTTTGCGTTAACTCTGTCGCGTAACTCTTCAGAATATTAACCCTAAAGCTAAAGTTTGCTTTTATTATTATTATTATTATTGGGATTATTGTTGTTGTTGTTGTTGTTGTTGTTGTTATAATAATAATAATAATAATAATAATAATAATAATAATAATAATAATAAAAATAACAATATATTCTTAAATTTTAAAAAATCCTCATAGTAGCAAGAGTCTTCAAATGGCGAAACAAATTCACACTTATGTAAGTAACATGTATTCAAATTTAAAAAAATTTTAAATCACTTATATTTAAATTTAAAACTTTAAATTTCCCAGTAGCTATCCTTAAAGTTTTAAATTTAAATATATGTACATTTGCACAACTGGATTTATTTCTCCAATATTCTTATTATTATTACTATTATTATTATTATTATTATTATTATTATTATATTATTATTATTATTATTATTATTATTATTATTATTTTTTATTACACAGGAAATGAACCCTTTTGACATGGAGCCAGCCTAACATAAGGGTCAGAGACTAGAAATTCAAGCTTCCAAAGCATATTATGACGTTCATATGAAGAAAGCAACAGAAAGTAACATTAAATACAGGGAGAAAATATCAGTCATTAAAAAGAAATAAATAAATGAACAAATTGATAAAAAAATAGGTACCAATGTGAGAAAACAATGATAATACAAGGAGAATTGTTAATCAGAAAAATCCTAATCCCTTATAATGTTTTATTTTTACAGTTCTTTTTCCTGTCTGGGAAAAATTGCACCAGAAAACATCTCCAGTTATGCTTTTGCTAGATTTCTTTTCCTTAGCTGTTCTTTACATTATTATATTCCATTAAGTAAAGTGATAGGACGTTCGCTCTTCTCCCCACCAGCCTGGCGTAAGCAATGCAAATGCCATAAAACCTTTCTTACTACTCTCCTTCCTTCTCTCTTCGTCTTTATCGCGTGATGGCTGCTTTTATTCTCTCTTATGTCATCTCTCTCTTTAAGTTGTCAAGCCTTCGTCTCTTCAGCATCGGTTCGCTCCATTAACAAACATCATTTTTCCTTTAGCGCAGAGCGTCTTACAGGGTATCTGAATGCCTGCAATGTTGCTTCGAATGTCGAGATGTTTACGGAATGAGGGAGAGAGACGCGGTATGGCAGAGAGAGAGAGAGAGAGAGAGAGAGAGAGAGAGAGTGTGTGTGTGTGTGTGAGCTACAAGGAGTTACATGGAGTAGGATGTCTCAAGACTTTTAGTCCATCCAAGGAGGCCATCGTATCTCACTTATGTCTAGGAGAGATGGAGAGAGAGAT
>NC_061108.1:1139134-1156634 GCF_015104395.2 Macrobrachium nipponense
CCGATGGTTGCGTTGCAGCATATCCTGCAGCCGCCTGGACCTCCTAAGCGGCGCTGTAACATTGATGGGCGTTGCGCTACGCTGTGGGACGTCCACGGCTACTTTGATTTCCATCGGCTGCAGGAGTACCTCGTTCGGGGGCGTTGTCATCCATCCATAGTTGTCATGATCGGTGGTGTCCATTGTTGGTGGCAGGTCTTCTCATACTCGTAGGGAGGAGATTCTTCCTGCGTCGTATTCAGAGTAGTTTTATTTGCTGGATGAGTAGCGCCTCCAGCAGGCGCAACCGACTGGGCATCAGGGCCTTCCCGATGATCTTCGTGTTCTTTATGATGACATCTCGGGAGATGGCCTCGTGATGTTTGGTGCGGGCGTGATTCTTTATAGCCCCCTCTTGGGTGCGTGGCACGAGAGTCTCTTCGACAGTCGCATGGTAGTCATACCTACGTAGGCGCCGCTGCATTCGCGGACTGGGCATGTATATTGGTACACTACATGCGTCTGCTTTCAGGGGTTCTCGTACCTGTGGAGAGGGGTTATTTTTCATAATAAGATCGCGCGTCCTCCGATTCTGGTAATATATGATTAGGTCGATATTCTTGGTGTCGTCAGTCGGGGATACATTATCGGAAATAATTTTCTTAATGGCGTCCTCTTCTTCACGGTAATGGGAACTCATGAAGGCTTTGTAGTAGCAGCTTGATATTATCCTGGGGGCGGGGCTGCGGGCTCTCACTACCGTACCATTTCTCCAGGGCTGTGCGGACTTCCTTGCTGATTAATTTTATTCGAGTACCACATTATTCACAAGTACTTGGGAGGCGCGGTCGAGTTCCTGGTGAGTGTCCTGCCAGGTTGAGCAGTGGGAGAGGGCCCTCCTGACGAAGGCCCTGACGGTGGTGCTTTTGAATCTGGCGGGGCACTCGCTGTCTCCGTTGAGGCAAAGTCCTAAATGTTGGTTTTCTTTGTGTAGACTGAAGTACGGAGACCGTCTTCCGTCTTGCTTACAAGGACGTCGAGGAAGGGGAGCCGATCGTCGGAGCTGCGTTCGACTGTGTAATTCAGACACTACACTGCTGAATGCTTGACGGAGGGCTTCTACCTCATCCTCGGCGTCGACTTGCACAAAGATGTCGTCAATATAACGTCCATATCTGCGGGGTTTGCTGCATCCTGGCGAAGACCCGTTCCTCCACGGTGCCCATATAAAGTTTAGCGAAGAGAACCCCCCCCCCCAGTGGGAGCCCATCGCCACGCCGTCCTTTTGGCGGAACATCTGGCCACGGTGGGTGGAGAAAGGGGCCTTCTTGGTGCATATCTTCCAGCAGCGTACGGAGCGAGGCTTCCGGTATGTTAGGGGCGCCGGAGACAGCGAGTGCCCCGCCAGATTCAAAAGCACGTTCCACCGTCAGGCCTTCGTCAGGAGGGCCCCTCTCCCACTGCTCAACCTGGCAGGACACTCACCAGGAACTCGACCGCGCCTCCCAAGTACTTGTGAATAATGGGTACTCGAATAAATTAATCCAGGCAAGAAGTCCGCACAGCCCTGGAGAAATGGTACGGTAGTGAGAGCCCGCAGCCCCGCCCCCAGGATAATATCAAGCTGTACTACAAAGCCTTCATGAGTTCCCATTACCGTGAAGAGAGGACGCCATTAAGAAAATTATTTCCGATAATGTATCCCCGACTGACGACACCAAGAATATCGACCTAATCATATATTACCAGAATCGGAGGACGCGCGATCTTATTATGAAAAATAACCCCTCTCCACAGGTTACGAGAACCCCTGAAGCAGACGCATGTAGTGTACCAATATACATGCCCAGTCCGCGAATGCAGCGGCGCCTACGTAGGTATGACTACCATGCGACTGTCGAAGAGACTCTCGTGCCACGCCCAAGAGGGGGCTATAAAGAATCACGCCCGCACCAAACATCACGAGGC
Organism: Macrobrachium nipponense; assembly: GCF_015104395.2. NCBI lineage: Eukaryota > Metazoa > Arthropoda > Malacostraca > Decapoda > Palaemonidae > Macrobrachium > Macrobrachium nipponense. Next base: position 1,141,082 of record NC_061108.1, read on the forward strand.
CATCTCCCGAGATGTCATCATAAAGAACACGAAGATCATCGGGAAGGCCCCTGATGCCCGTCGGTTGCGCCTGCTGGAGGCGCTACTCATCCAGCAAATAAAACCTACTCTGAATACGACGCAGGAAGAATTTCTCCTCCCTACGAGTATGAGAAGACCTGCCACCAACAATGACACCACCGATCATGACAACTCTATGGATGACAACGCCCCCGAACGAGGTACTCCTGCAGCCGATGGAAATCAAAGTAGCCGTGACGTCCCACAGCGTAGCGCAACGCCCATCAATGTTACAGCGCCGCTTTAGGAGGTCCAGGCGGCTGCAGGATATGCTGCAACGCAACCATCGGCCCGAAGAAAGTGGCTTGAGACCTGGCTCAGCGCCAATGAAAACAGACTCACCCGCCACCAGCAATAGATACAAGCATGGGGCAGACCCCCTGCTGTCACCACAATATCAGGAGGACGGACACCGGCACCAAGATCGTCCAACCTCAGCTTCCCATCCCCGAGGATGTCTGGCAGCTCCAGACGAAAGCTCGCTTTAAGAAAGAGAGAGAGAGGAGAGATAGAGGGGAGAGAGTAGAGAGAGGAGAGAGAGATATAGGAGACAAATCGTTATGACTTTGATGACTATGGTATCATAGTTTATCTGTAAAATCAAATATATACACCTATTTTGACTCCTGTATTTTACCATGACCTCTATAGGCTCTCTACTAGCCGTATGGAGCGGGCTCCGACACTCCGGTCAACTGTTAAGTAGCACTGGCAAAGCCGCTATTCGCAAAATAGGATAAAAATCTCTAACAATTGTAACGCTGCTAAGTAGCCATTACTTTTATATAATAATAATAATAATAATAATAATAAGAATAGAATCGCACCAAGAGATGAAGGACACGATCAGGAAGACTTATGCATAGGACTCAAGGCGATACTCAGTCAACTCAACGCCGGGGAATATTGATAAAGCCATAAACACATGGCAGTGCCACTAATCAGATGCGCGCAGGAGTAGTGGAATGGACGAAGGCAGTAACTTCCGCAGCATATATCAAAAACCATGAAACAATGACATACACAACACTACACCAAGACAAATACTGACAGACTATACATAAACGAAGGGAAGGAGGGAATGACTACTAGTCTAGAGGACGGCGTCAACATCGAAAACAGAGCCTGGGGCATATATCTGAAAACCAGTGATGACGAGTGGCTAAAGAGTTGCATGTGAAGAAGACTAATAAAAGTAGAACGAGACCCAGAAAATTACAGAGACGGAAAAGACAGACAGAACAGAGGACTGGCACAACAAACGATGCCGGACAATACATGAGAACAGACTAAAGAGTAACCACGATGACATATTGGCAATGGCTACAGAGGGGAAGAGGTAAAGAAGGAAAATCTGAGGAATGATGACAGCGGCACAAGATCCGGCCCTAAGACCAGATATGTCAAAGAACGATAGACGAAATAACATCTGCGCATATGTAGGAAGTGCAATACGAAAAATGAACCATGCACCATAGCTAAGTGAATGCCCGGGCACTTGCACAGAACCAGTACAAAAGATCATGATTCAGTGGAAGAGCCCTCCACTGGACGCGCTGTGCAAGACTCAGCTACATTGCATTAATAAGTAGAAGGTACGAGCGACCAACCTGAAGGGCGTGGATAGAAAACGATCACGGCCAAAGATCCTCTGGGACTGATGGTATCAGACTGTTAGGTTTGATACGTGCAAACAGCTCAGAACTTGACGTTGATTGACAAGTACAGAAGAAGTATCACTCATTTGATGTCGCCAATACATGGACACCAGAGGTTGAAGGAGAGGAGAGGGAAAAATGAATAAGTATCAAGATCTGAAAATAAGAAATAGAAGGATATGGATATGCCAGTGAAATCGTACCCATAATCATAGGCACTAGGCACGGTCCCAAGATCCCTGCAAAAGGAATCTAGAAATAACTAGAGGCCTGAAGTAGCTCCCGGACCATGCAGAAGAGTGTGGATCCTAGAGAACGCACACATAAGTGAGAAAAGTTGATGGACCCTTAGGAGGCAGGATGCAACCGGAACCCCAACACTTAAATACCACCAATTCGAATTGGGAGGACTGTGATAGAGCGAAAAAAAACAATCATAATAATAATAATAATAATAATAATAATAATCAAAATTCATAGCTCCGTTAGTACTGTCTGAAACAATCCCACTTATTAACAAAATTAAGAAATGAAATCCTAACCTCGTATGCATGAGGCTTGCAAAGTATAATATCAAACGTAAACAGCAACGCACAGTTACGAATAACGCTGGCCGCGAGGTATACTTTCCAAACGGTCTCAGTGTTAAACCTTGTCCTCCCTTCACGGAATCCTACGCTTTTCCGCTAAGGAGCTGACATTGTCATCCTTGGCATTTACGACCAGCGTTAGGCAAATGGACCTCCATCTCATAGTCCGGAAGCTATTCGCTGTATTGCTCCCGGTACTATAGAGAGCATCAAATCTTATTTCTAGATCGGCAATCTCGCCAACTTTACATCAGCTCGTCGTATAGAATTTCGTAGAACGTAATAAATAATCATGCGATGATGGCTGCGTTTAGTAGAATTTGTTTTTATATTTTAAGATATGTTTTTATTTTTTTTCATTCCAGCAACCCGCCTTTTGCAAGTCATATGTTTCATCTACTGATAGAAGAAATATACCAAATACAGTACAGCAAAGTTTCCTTGTACACTGGTTATCGCTGGCCAATGGTTGCATACACTTAAATCAAACATCTGCATACACTATATACATATCACGCGCACACAGGACACGTACCCCACAACAACACCACACATCTCACCACCCATATATAATATAACTATATATATATATATATATATATATATATATTATATATTATTCATGTAGCCACGAACGTCCCGTGAATATTATTAGGTATATATATATATATCTATATAATACCTATATATTATGTTATAATATATAGATATATATATATATATATATATAGAGTATATTATATATTATATATATATATATATATATTTATGATATATAATATATATATATATATCTAGATATATATATTTTATATATATATATGTATAATATATATATATGATATATATATATATATTCCACTTTAGTCACGAACGTCCCACGTGAATTTATGATATATATATTATATAATATATGACGTTATTTACACCACAGAGAGGCCTAAATGCCAGGAAAGTATTCCCTTGCTTCCTCCTGATTAATTATAAATTCCTTTGATCGTCGAGTGATGACAATGATTACTATGTTTGAAATAATTATTTGCTGGTATGGTATAGATAAAACATTTTTTTGTTTTTTGTTTTTTCATCGACACTTTAATTAGAAACTTTAATTTTATCAGGAACGTCGTGATTTTTAGAAATTGCTAATTTGTTATCCGCCTCATCGTCATGGAAGCATTTATTTTTTTACTTCAGAGTTTACTTTGCAGAACAATACTGATCTATTATTTTATTTCTTTTATGTAAGTGGTATCTCTTTCTTCCGGTATTTTTCCTTTTACTTTCCTCTTACTTCTGCCTCTGAAACAATAAGATCTTTTGGCAGCTTGAATTTCAATACTGGCCCTCGTGTGGCTTGTTCTAATGAATAGGTTTTCATGTACTGAATAATAATAATAGTAATAATAATAATGAATAATAATAATAATATAATAATAATAATAATAATTAATATAATAATATTAGGCACGATCCCAAGATCTAGTGAATAATAATAATAATAATAAAATAATATCATAATAATAATAATAATACTAATACTAATAATACTATAATAATAAATAATAATCTAGGCATGATCCCAAATCCCTGAAAAGGATCCTGGTGAAAACTAGATGCCGAAGTAGCTTCAGGACTCAGCAGAAGTGTGCTCCTTGGAAACGTACACATATTGAGAAAAAGTGATTTGAGTCCTAAGGAGGCAGGATCCCACACTATAAAAACCACCCATCGATAGGATGACTGTGATAGAAATACTAATTAATAATAATAATATAATAATATAATAATAATATAGTAATAATAATAATAATCATAATAATATCGTATTTGGTAACGCAGGTGTTTTTAATTTTTTTATATTTTAACCCTATTCAGTACCTGACAATGTCTTTAAAGTAACAACGTTATCAATAAAATATTTTCCACTTTTTATTTTCTTAGTGCCCTATTTCCATTCAGAACTTTGTACCTCCGAAGCAGAAAATAAATCATAAACTAAAAGTTAGTAGACTTAGAAACTGTATTGATATAACTTCTCGTGGGTCCATTCATAATATATGCGATGATTTATCCGTATAATATCTGCGATGGTTTTATAGTATGGGATACAAACATCACTTCTCAGAATCGACTTAACGTGGCTCCATTCCGCTGTTGATTGTCTCACTCAAAATCCTCTGGTGATTATGGGCCGATTCGAGATTTCATACCTGTGGACACTAATACTCTTTCGCTTTGGGTATCATAATTGAATTTGAAGTTCAGTTATGATCTATTTCAGATTGTCCTGTTCGTGTTCCCATTTATTTCAAGATTTTTCTGCATCGTGTTCCCATTTTTCATGCAGGTTTTTATGTTCTTTTGGCTCCAATTATTTAGGATTTCCTGTTTCGTGTTCCTATTTATTTCGGTTTTCCTTGTTCGCATTCCCATTTATTATCAGGTTTTTTCTGTTGTGTTCAAATTTATTTCAGATTTTTCTGTTCGTGTTCCAATTTATTTCACTTTTTTCTGTTGTGGTTCTAGTTTTATTTCGATTTTCTGTTCGTATTCCACTTTTTAAAAGTTTTCCCTGTCGCATCGATTACTTCGAATTTTCTGTTCTTGTGTCCACTTTATTACAGATTTTTCTGTTCGTGTTCAAATTATTTCAGAATTTTTTCTGTTCGTGTTCCAGTTTAATTTTCCGATTTTTTTTTAGGTTTCCTGTTTGCGTTGCAGTTTTTTTAGTTTTTCTCTGTTTCTGTCCGAATTTATTTCCGTGTTTTCTGTTCTGTTCAATTATATTTTAGATTTTCCTGTTCGTGTTCCAATTTATGTTAGGTATTTCTGGGTCGTGCCCCGAATTTACTTCCAGAATTTTCTTTCGTGTGCCAATTTTGCTTCAGAATTTTTCTTCTCGTGTCCGAATTTACTTCAGATTTTTCGTATCATGTCCAATTTTATTCAGATTTGTTCTATGCGGGACCCACATTTACTTCAATGTTTTATGTTCATGTGACCCATGTCGTTGCAGATTTTTCTTTTCGTATTCCAATCTATATCAGCAGATTTTTCTGGTTCGTTTTCTAATTTATTTCAGATTCCTGCTCGTGTTCCCAATTTATTGCAGATTTTTATTTCGTATTCCAATCTATAATCAGATTTTTCTGTTCGTGTTCCAATTTATTTCAGATTCTTCTTTTCGAATTCCAATCTATATCATATTTTTCTGTTCTTTTTCCAATTCATTTCAGATTTATTTCCCCTCGTGTTTCAATTTAGTGCAGATTTTTTCTTTTCGTATTCAATCTATATCAGATTTTTCTGTTTGTGTTCCAATGTATTTCAGATTTTCCTGCTCGTGTTCCAATTTATTGCAGATTTATTCTTTTCTGTATTCAATCTATATCAGATTTTTCTGTTCAGTTCCAATTTATTCGAACTATTCTCTTTGTCTCAGTCTAATTTCACGGATTCTCCTCAGTGATTCTACTTGACGAATTATGACATATAAAACCAGTAAGCTTCCAAATGTCCCATAGTTTTCAAACTGCTCATGAATAGTTTATTAATTATTTTTTCTCTATGTCTTCTGAAGAAGAATATATTAAATCCAGCGTGAAATAATTACATTCCAGATATTGCGAATGAAATGCCCGTTGTTCCACGAAACTGAGAGGAAGCGTATTACCCAATGGTAGAATGGTATTGTTTTCTAATCTCAGAGCATACGCAGGAGTATTTTTTACTACGCACCCTCCCACTCTGAATGAACCTGATGCTCGCAATTTTATGCCTGCACAATACAGACGTCATACAAGTCCTCCGTTTTTATCTGTATGCATGCATTTTCTGCGGCCTCACATCTTCTTACTTGATTCTCGGAGAGTCACTTTTTTTTCCATAAGTTGTATTTCAGTCGGAGATCTCGCACATTCAACAACATGATCCTGCTCCCCCTTGTATCTCCGAGAGCAACCGATTCGCTGACGCAGAGCACCAATATGCAGTAATGTTTCGCTCTGGCTGCGAACTTCTCAGTTTTTTAGGTTGTCCAGAGGTCCTTTATTCCTCACAACAAGACCGTTGTACTGTGAAACAGCCGCGTGTGAATTGGAACTTTAGAATTTTTCGATCAAGTTGTCAATGCATTATCGTATATATTCTCCTTTATTTTTCATAAAGTCTTATTTATTTATTTGTTATCTATCTGTTTTTTCTAATAACTAAACTCCCCTTCTGTAATTCTCAGTACTTCTGTTGCTTCTCTCAAAATGAAACGCCCATATAGTCTTGGAAGATTGATTTCAATCAATGGCTCGTATGGTAGTCTTGTTCCATACGAGTATGGTTCATCGCATAATAATAATAATAATAATCATAATAATAATAATAATAATGATTAGTATGATAATAATGTATAATTTTGGAAGGGAGACCCTCTTTCAAACAAATCTTATTGAAGATATTGATGCGTAGCTCATTTTAACTTGTATAAGCCCTTTTCTATTTTTTCTAATATTTGCATTCTCTTTGCTATTACAACTGGCGAGTATTGCGTGCCCGATATTACTCCATCAGGAGGAGTCATTTTCCCACACGGATTTTGCTAACAAATTATTTGTCACAATAAAAAATAAACAAATAGGCCAACGTTTTTTCTCTCGGTATCATCCGATCATGATCACGGCGTGGGTCGGAGCAGACTGTAGTGCTGTTGTTGTTGTTGTATTAAGCAACGACTTCTTGTTTGGCACGGGACCGTCCCTTGTTCGGTTCCGTAGGTGATCTGAAAAAGATTCATTATGGCATGGTTAGTTTTTGTGAAGTTTGAAATGTTTTTAGTTGCAGAGATATGGAGTGAACAGGGGAAAGTATGATGGTATCATTAACAAGAGGGCCATCAATGTCTGTTGAAGTAGAAGTTTGAAAAAATGTAGGCTTTCGAATATTAAGAGAAACTGTGCAGGTGGGTTTGTCCAACCCTATTACTCCCTTGGGTCCCCGTGGAGAGATTTCAGTGGTAGGTAAGTTTAGGGTAGGCTCCACTTTGGAGGGGTCCCGATTGTAAAAAAAATCGTAAAAATATTTGCCAAAAATACACTATCAGACAGGCTATGAAATTTTCAGGCATTATAGCACTATGAATAACGCATATTCCATGTGTTTTTTTATCATCCTACAGGAAAATTAATTATTTTATTTTAAAAAAGTGTGAAAAAATGCAAATTCCGGGCGCCCTCGTACTGAAGGTTATTTTGTTGATTGGTGAGAAACTCCATCTTGAAATAGAATTCGCTCTGAGTATCTGTTTGGCATATCCACCTGGAAAATGCACAAAAAATTACAAATAGAACAGTAAATAGGCACGTTATAACAAAAAAAAGGCAACAACTTCAGTTAGGTTCAGCGAAAGCCCCGCCGAAAAATCTGACTATAGCTAGGAAGAAAATTTCCAGAGAAAATTTAAATCTCGATTTAGGGACAAAACCCTTTTTGAGAGTTTGGTAGTTATTATGTCACTTGTAGCCTAACACATCTAAAAATTAATATTATTTAGACAATCAAAAGAACTACACCCCCCCCCCAAAAAAAAGGGGGGGGGGTTTCTTTGATTGTCCCTAAATAATATAAATTTTTTAGATGGTTTTTAGGCTATCCAGTGACAATAATACTACAAACTCTCAAAGGTTTTGTCCCTAAATTGAGATTTAAATTTAATTTCCACAGCCGCAGTGCCTTAGTTCTCTTTGTTTTTTTGTTGTTGCAAGGCTTGTAATTGAGGACTTTGAGTCAGTGTGATGATTCCAGGCCCTTCTTCATTCTCTAGCGAGCATAATAAGTGACTGTCGTTATTGCTATTAATTTCTGTCCTGATGGTGGAGGCATGGTTGTGAGGTTCCTCCTAAGCAGGCTGTGAATTTTCTGAGTAGTAACTGCAGCTCCATGTTTGATTTTCGGGATCTACAGTGCCAGCGTGTAAGTATGTTTGTGCCCCATGATCTCAGTATTCCTGATTGACTCATAGGCTGCAGCTCTTTAGCTCTTCTCTTGTACAGTCCGTCTTTTGCTCTTGGTAGGTTTGTTGTATTTATATAAGTTGTCAGTGTCCTCTTTCCAGGTGGTAATGTTGTGTGCCCTGTGTTTGTGTCTGGACTTAGTTGCAACAGTAGCTCTGACATACCTAGGCTCTTAATGTTGTCAGCTTTGGTCTTACCATATGAAATCTCGGACTTTTGAATCTCCTGTATGGTTTACAAGTCCTCTCTGGCTCTTTTCTTCGAGTGGAGTCCCCTCTTTCTGAGAGGAACATCTTGAACCATTGTTCTTGCATTTTCTCTGTGCAATCCTATCCTCTAGTTTTGGCAAGTTAGTTTCAAGCCTGAGATTAACCAGCCTTGTCCACATGGGTAGCTCCTAGGCATGATCTCATTGCTTGTTTGAATGACCTCCAGTGATTCTTTTGAGCCTCGTCAGTCTCCATCGCGAGTGAGGCAGCAGTTTTCTGGTGCGGTATAGGTAGTACTTCCTTGTTGGGTTTTCATTTGTCTCCCTCCTTCGAGGGATGACATATATCCTCAAGTTGGCTGCCATCTTGCATTTGCTCTTTCTCTCAGTAATTGTTTCCTCCTTGAAGTTAGCTGCTGGTTCTAATGACAACTCCCCACGTACATGTATCTATCTGCCTACCCAGATCTATGGAACTTAGCGCCTATTGTTAGTGGTTGCAACGTCTGGGGCCTGTAATTGTCATGGCCCTTAGTTTATTTAGTTTATTTTAAGACCTAGCTCATTTGACTTTATTGCTTATGTCATTGAGTGCCCTTGCATTCTAGCATTCTAACATAGAACAAGATTTCTACGCCTTCTGGAAGCTGAAGGTGAGGCTTATATTCTCCATATAATGTTTGTGTAAAAATGGACTCAGAATTCCTCCCTGAGGTGGCATTTTCCAAGACGTAAATGTAGATATCACCCCTAGCACTTTACTCTGGTCTGCCTTCCTAGTACATAGTTTTTTTGTTCTATGGTAGTAGGTGTCCCTTGGACTCCCTTTCTACTATGATTGCGTATTGTGCGCTGGCCTAATTCAAAGCCTTTTCAAATCTATGAAGACTACTGTAGCTTCTTCTGATTTATGTAGCTGAGGACATCTGTTATGCACTCTTATTTTACGACTCCTTCCTGATTGCTGTATAGCTGTTTTGTGCGTGGACCAGTCTTGTACTTCATTCTATTTAGTACCATTTTTTCTCCGGTTTTTGCATGCATGTACACCAATGCAATAGGTCTTGGGTTCTCTGGATCTTTAGTTTGGGGATTGGCTGTGTATCTTGTGTCCTCCATGTCCTGTTGTCTTTTATGCTTAAATGTGTGGTCTTGTTTATATTCTTAGAAACTGTTTCTCCTGCAGGACCCATATTACTGATCATGGGTGCATGTTATCTTTGTCTGCTCCTGCGCTGTGTCCTCTGCCACTTTATTAATACTGCTTTCAGTGTCCTCTACAGTGTAGGGTGTCCATTTTCTCTGGTCTAAGGCAGGCCGCATTGATCTCCTCCCTCTGATCGGTTCTAGCTGATCTTTGAATTCTCCGGTTTCAGGGAGAGGTTTGTCTGAGCTTGTTCTGTTGGCGAATGATGTTTTTTCCAGTCTTTCCGCTTCTTCTAGTGGTGTGAGGGTGATTTGCTACGGATTCTCTTCCTTCCCAGCTACTCTATTCAGCCACTTCCATATCCGAGAGAGACGTATACTGTGGATAGTTTTGTAACAACCATTCCATCCCCCTTTTCAATTCTTATTTCTTGCACCTGCTGTTGAACATCATTTTTTGACTTCTTTTAGTGGCATTTCTCTCTGTTTTCTGTTGTCCTTCTTTTCCGTAGAGCTTTGGGCCCTGTTTAGTAAGGTTTTCAGTACTTCTTACTCCTGGGCAGTATACCAGAGTCTTTGTAGTTGTAGTCTCTTTCTTCCTGCCTCATGGGCATTGTCCTGTTTGCTGCTTGTGTATAGCCTCAACTATATCTTTTTTTTTTTTTTTTTTTGTTTTTCTAGCGATGTATGTCTTTCTGGATGTGTATAGTGGCGCGCCCCAATTCTTTCAGGCTAGACGAATACGACCACAGTCTGCATAGTCTTGATCCATTCGTAGTGGCGTATTGTGGAGGTAGTTGCTGCATCTCCAATTCTGTTATGTGGTAAAGTGATCGCTGAACTAGTGTCGGGCGTACTTGCCATGCTTGTATAAGTGCACTGCCAGTTTCGCTGAATTATAAACCGTGCAAATTCCAGTAACAAAGGCCAGCTCCCTTATTCTCGACGTCCTCGTCTCCAGCCCTCATGCACTGTTCTTCCTGGCAGCACTTACAAAGAACTTGAACTGAGTCCTCAATTGCTCAGCTAATAACGGTATCCGAATCGACTTATTGATAAAGAAGTCCGAACAGCGCTGGATCGGTGGTGACAGAGAGAGTGAGAGACCGCAGCCCCCCCTCCATGAGAGATCAAGCTGTTATTACAAAGCAAGATGACGCACGTCACCTGCGAGGAGAACAGAAGATATTTTTGGAAAAATCATCAAAGAGAATTGACCCCTACCAAAACCGAAAAAGAAAACTCTAACTTGTATCATTACCAAAATCGACGTACCCGGGAACCTATTATTAAAACAACCTGACCCCCTCAGCAAGAGGGGCTCTTGACCCAGCGATGTTTGGCGACTGTCTCGAGCCACTCATCTACAAGAGAGAAGGCCCTCATTAAATAGCTACGCAGGAAGTGCCTCTTCCTCCCCACCACTTAAAGGAGTCATATGTTCATAAATAGTGGTACTAGTAATAACATACTGAGCGACACTCCCCGATCAAAGAATCCAATTGAGCCAAGCAGCCAGCAGCCAATGACAACGCGAGCCGTCGTGCCACAACGCCCAGGGAATTCCATGATGCCCCAGCCTCAACGGTCTTGCTAGGTTGGCAACAGCGCGGCCTTCAACGACGAAAGTGTCTTGAAGAAAATTCCTTTCAAACCAATAGCAGGAATGAAAACTCAGCTTGCGTTGATCTCCCTGATGACCTGCCCATATATTGAGTAGATCTTGACAGCACCTGCTTCTGCTCTGACCCACTGCCACGATCATGTTTCTGGTGATACCGGAGAAACGTTGTCCTATTTCCTTTATCTATTTATTGTGACAAATAAATTTGTTTAGTACAAAATCCGTGAGAATTTGACTCCTCCTGATGAGTAATATCGGCACAAAACTCGATAGTTGTAATAGCAGAGAGAAAGCAATTATTAAGACAAAATAAAGACTATCTAAAGTTAAATGCAGCTGATACAGCAATATCTTTTCACAATAATAATAATAATAATAATAATATAATAATAATAATAATAATATAATAGTAATAATAATAATTATTATTATTATTTTTTTTTTTTTTTATTGTTTTTTTTTTTTTTGCTCTATCACAGTCCTCCATTCGACTGATGGTAGTTATAGTGTAGGGTCCGTTGCATCCTGCCTCCTAAGAGATCCATCGCTTTTCCTTACTATGTCCTCATTCTAGGATCACACTCTTCCTGCATGAGTCCCTGGAGCTACTTCAGCCTCTATGTTTTTCTAGATTCCTTTTCAGGGATCTGGGATCGTGCCTAGTGCTCCTATGATTATGGTACGATTTTCCCACGGGCATATCCCATATCCTTCTTATTTTCTTCTATTTTCAGATCCGTGATACTTATCCAGTTTTTTTTTCCCTCTTCTTTCCTCATTCAACTCTGGTGTCCCATGGTATTGCGACATCAAATGATGAATACTTTTTCTTCCTTGACTTTGTCAATCACGTCCACGTCCTGGTCTATTTGCACGTATCACCCTATCCATTCTGATACCATAGTCCCAGAGGATCTAGTGCCGTTATCATCATTCCTTCAATTTCCTTCTTTACTCTCCCCTCTGTAGCCATTGCATGTGTCATCGCTGGTTACTTCTTTAGTCTGTCTCATGTATGTCCGTGCATTGGTTGTGTTGTGTCTGTCATTCTCCTGTCATCTTATATTTCTGGGTCTTCGTCCTACTTTTATTAGTCTTCTTCCATGCACACTCTGTAGCCACTCGTCATCACTCACTGGTTTTCAGATATTGGCCCAGTGTTCGTCTCGATGTTGACAGCATGTCCTCTTATACTTATAGTCCTCTCCCTTCTTCCTTTCGTGTTATGTATAGTCTTGTCTGTCTTGCTCCTTGGGTGTAGTGCTTTGTTGTAGGTCATATGTTTCCTTGGTTTCTGATTATGCTGCGGGTATCTGCCTTCGTCCATTCACTATTCTCCTCTGTATCATGCTTACTTGACATCTGCCGTGTTCTTTATGGCTTTTAATCATAGTCCGGCGTTGAGTTTTTGACATGGAGTTTTCACCTTGAGTCACTCTGCATATATTCTTTCCTGATCTGTCCTTCGTCGCTTGGGTGTTTTATATCCCTGCCTTTCCATTATTTCCCAGGTATTTGTATCAGTCTCATCTACTTGTTTGATGTTGCTCCCATCTGGTATCTTTAATCCCTTCATTCTCATTACTTTCCCTTTTTGGATGGTTTGAACTAAGGCGCATATTTCTATTCCCAACTCATCCTGATGTCCCCAGATACAATCCTTACAGTCCTGGATAGGGTATCTATTTCCTTGATGCTCTTACCTACGCTTGATGTCGTCCATTAACATCAGATGGTTGATTCTTTGCCTCTTTTTCTTGAGTTGGTACCCGGCATCCTCTTCTGTAGTACATTTGGTCATGGGAATCAATGGCTCCTACGAAGAGTAATGGTGACAGTGAGTCGCCTTGGAAATCCCTCTCTGATTTGAACCTCTGCTATTCCTTATCCGCCTCGTATGCTACAGTATCTATGGGTGTTCCCTCTGACGACTAATACCCTAGAGACCATGAACGCAATCACTGTTGTGCACAATGACCTTCTGAAAACGCCTCACAAACACTCCCCCGCTACCACTGACGCGCCACACAGATGTTCATTTGAAAACACCTGGACATTTAAAAATCATGTAGGCGAACAATGTCCCGTCCTGGTAACCCGAGTGAGAACGCAGAACTCGCTTATACAAAGCATCCTAAGGAGTGAGCGAAGAAATTCTAAGAATTTGGGAAAGATGGGAAAATGAGCCTTTGTCCCCCCTAAAGGACTTGAACCTCTGTATTGGCAATATGTCATTGGCAGTTTTTGTCATTATTACATTATTGCTGATATTTTTTAATTTTTCATTATACTGTGATTCCTATCAAGTTAATTTTTATTTACATTTTATTTATGTGATTGACCCTCTGTAACCTGACTACTGGTAACCACCTAAGGTCTCTAGTTGAATATTTGAGTTATATAATATGTGCACCAACTTTATTACTCCGCAATGCATATTTTGTTTTTTTTTCTCACCAATATTATTACTGGTATTAAAGTATGGTGATTAACCTAGCTTTTTATGCTAACCTCAGCTATATTATGGATAAGTGCCGATTATTTCACTTTTCTTTTTCTATTTTTATCATATCTCCATGCTATCTAGAGTGGGTATGTTCTGTCTGTATACTCCTTGTATACTCAATGTAATATGGCCCCGAGCTGAAATAAAACATATTATTATTATTATTATTATATTATTATTATTAAGTATTATTATTATTATTATTATTATTATTATTATTATTATTATTATTATTTATTATTTATTATTCCAGAGCTTGTAAGTATTGTTCCAGTTCACATTGTATTTGTGAGGAAGCTGATGGTTTTGTTCCTCTGCCTCAATTATATTTCAGCATTCTATTAGCCATGTGTGTGGTATCATGTCGAAGGCTTTCTAATAGTCTATCCATGCCATGCTTAGGTTGGTTTTCCTTTTCCTACTGTTCTTCATTACCATTTTGTCTATCAAAAGCTGGTCTTTTGTGCCCCTACACTTCCTTCTGCAGCCTTTCTGTTGGTGGGGGAGGTGCATGGTGATTTGAGATACAATGCTGGAGTTGTTCTGCTATTCGTGGGTGTAGGGCCTTGAAGTTTTTGAGCCAGTATCCATGGACTTCATCGGGACCTGGGGCTTTCCAGTTTGGCGTTTTCTTTACTTGGTGTCTGACTGTGTCTGTCGTGATCTCTGTGAATCTTTGTTTTATTCTCCCTGTTTCTTCTTCCTTGACTTCCTAGAGCCCTGTTGCATGTTTGTTGTGTGATACCGGATTGCTCCATATGTTTTCCCAGAGTCTCTTACTTGGTTTGGCTTCAGGAATTTCTTGGTGGTTGTCTTCCCCTCTTATTATTATTATTTTTTTTTCTTCTTCTTCTTTTTTTTTCTTTTTTTTTTTTTTTGCTCTATCACAGTCCTCCAATTCGACTGGGTGGTATTTATAGTGTGGGGTGTTCCGGGTTGCATCCTGCCTCCTTAGGAGTCCATCACTTTTCTTACTATGTGTGCCGTTTCTAGGATCACACTCTTCTGCATGAGTCCTGGAGCTACTTCAGCCTCTAGTTTTTCTAGATTCCTTTCAGGGATCTTGGGATCGTGCCTAGTGCTCCTATGATTATGGGTACGATTTCCACTGGCATATCCCATATCCTTCTTATTTCTATTTTCAGATCTTGATACTTATCCATTTTTTCCCTCTCTTTCTCTTCAACTCTGGTGTCCCATGGTATTGCGACATCAATGAGTGATACTTTTCTTCTTGACTTTGTCAATCAACGTCACGTCTGGTCTGTTTGCACGTATCACCCTATCCGTTCTGATACCATAGGTCCCAGAGGATCTTTGCCTGATCGTTTTCTATCACTCCCTTCAGTTGGTGCTCGTACCACTTATTACTGCAAGGTAGCTGATGTTTCTTGCACAGGCTCCAGTGGAGGGCTTTTGCCACCGATCATGCCTCTTTTTGAACTGGTTCTGTGCAAGTGCCGGGCATTCACTTGCTATGTGGTTTATGGTTTCATTTTTCGTATTGCACTTCCTACATATGGGAGAGATGTTATTTCCGTCTATCGTTCTTTTGAACATATCTGGTTCTTAGGGCCTGATCTTGTGCCGCTGTTATCATTCCTTCAGTTTCCTTCTTTAGCTCTCCCCTCTGTAGCCATTGCCATGTGTCATCGCTGGCTAGTTCTTTAGTCTGTCTCATGTATTGTCCGTGCATTGGTTTGTTGTGCCAGTCCTCTGTTCTGTCTGTCTTTCTCCTGTCTCTGTATATTTCTGG